>NW_026652283.1:27982750-28208109 GCF_009828535.3 Hylobates moloch | reverse complement strand
ACTTCTCAAAAGAAGACATTTATGCAGCCAAAAAACACATGAAGAAATGCTCATCATCACTGGCCATCAGAGAAATGCAAATCAAAACCACAGTGAGATACCATCTCACACCAGTTAGAATGGCCATCATTAAAAAGCCAGGAAACAACAGGTGCTGGAGAGGATGTGGAGAAATAGGAACACTTTTACACTGTTGGTGGGACTGTAAACCAGTTCAACCATTGTGGAAGTCAGTGTGGCGATTCCTCAGGGATCTAGAACTAGAAATACCATTTGACCCAGCCATCCCATTACTGGGTATATACCCAAAGGATTATAAATCATGCTGCTATAAAGACACATGCACACATATGTTTATTGCAGCACTATTCACAATAGCAAAGACTTGGAACCAACCCAAATGTCCAACAATGATAGACTAGATTAAGAAAATGTGGCACATATACACCATGGAATACTATGCAGCCATAGGAAAGGATGAATTCATGTCCTTTGTAGGGACATGGGTGAAACTGGAAACCATCATTCTCAGCAAACTATCACAAGGACAAAAACCAAACACCGCATGTTCTCACTCATAGGTGGGAATTGAACAATGAGAACACATGGACACAGGAAGGGGAACATCACACACTGGGGACTGTTGTGGGGTGGGGGGAGGGGAGAGGGTTAGCATTAGGTGATGTACCTAATGCTAAATGAGGAGTTAATGGGTGCAGCACACCAACATGGCACATGTATAGATATGTAACAAACCTGCACGTTGTGCACATGTACCCTAAAACTTAAAGTATAATAATAATAAAATTTAAAAAAAAAAAGAAAATGAATTAAAAAATTAGATTTCAACTAAAATACACACAGCATTAATGGGTACAAACTACGAGTTTATATTCTTCTGTGTCCAAGTGGCAGGCAGGAAGTTTCTCTGTTGGCGCATAGATGATGTGAGGGACCATGTAGCACCAACCCAAAGGCTTTTAGAGACGTAATGCTGATATACAAAGTGCTACTCAGATAACATGTGAACCCTGTACCTACCGGTAAAGCTAGGCATATCAATACAGCTTGTCTGTGATGAGCTCCAAGTTGTGAGGCTCAGGAGTCGGCCTGTGGTAGATTTTCCAAAGTGTAAGGGCTTCAGCTGGCCCTGGAAACAGACAACAGTCCTCCTTGGTGACCAGCGTCCCTTCCAGGACCTGTCACAGAGCTTTCAGACACTTTCCCTACAAAGCTGTGATGTGACCTGCTGCAGCATAAACTCCAAATTTAGGCACATGATGCCAATAGGGTCATACAATGACAGTGACATGAGGGAGCTTGGGTCAGAGGATCCATTCAGGACCTAAGAGCTTATATGTGGGACTTCTCATGATGCCTACAAGATGACTCTATCATTCCCTACACTGAAGAAATAGCAAGAAATATTTCTACAAGAAATAGCAAACATGCTAATACAGCGCTTTAGAGAACTAACATGTTAACGTTGTCCAAGGCAGGGGAGTTTCTATTTGTTTCTCTAGAACAGGAGAAGCTTCATTTGAAAGTTAGTTTTGTAGGAGATAATTCTGGGGGGAAGCCATTGCACCCCCAAAGTAATCCCGTTCCTTCCACCCTGTTTTCCAGCATGGGCTACTGCATCCTTTTTGTGCATGGACTGAGCAAGCTCTGCACTTGGCTGAATCGATGTGGGGCCACCACCCTGATTGTGTCCACTGTGTTGCTGCTGTTGCTTTTCTCTTGGAAAACTGTGAAACAGAATGAAATTTGGCTGTCAAGAGAGTCCCTATTCAGGTATGACTAGACAGATAAAAGTAAATATCTTCCTGTTTATTTCTTTGCTTACAAATTGTTTCCAAACAAATGAGGTAACATGGGCCTGGCAGTATTTACTAAGGAAAATTATCTTTAATAAAGTTTTAAATGGAAGATGTAATTTTATGTGGGATTTTAACTTTAGATTTTTTAAATGATATATAAAACTTAACATGAGCTCATTCTAAGTGAATTTATGAAAATAAGGCTCCGGGAAGGTTTTTGAGTCTGTGAATTCAGATGGAAACAGTTTTAATGAAGAGCGGGGCTGTAAAATCAGCTATAAACAAAATGAAACCGAGAAGCCTAATTTCATTGTTCAGTCAAGTGCATGTGAAAAGTGAGCACACAGCCAGAGGGAAGAGAAATGCAGTATCCTTCTTTAGAATATTCCAGCATGGTACGTCGTGATCTGTGACCTAGTTGCTTTATTTTGAACATTCTTTGAGACTGCCACTCATGATGCTGCGTTTCTGGGGCTTAGCCTCACTAAATGCCGCAGCCCTGGCGACCTTCGCCTGGCTCTCTTGGCACTGCCACACCTGACACCCAAACAATATTTGCCCAGTCTTCCAGGAATCCCCAGTCTGGGCCTCTTCCAAGCTTCTGTCCTCACTTATGACCTGATTGGTCCATTTAGTCAGCATGATTTTTTCTTGGTTTCCTGATGAGCTGGTACCCAACACTTATTCTTTGGGGGCAAACAATTGAAGCAGAGCTAATATCACTTAAGAAAAGGGGAAAGTGTTGGAAGAGGCTAGGAAAGCATACAGAATTGAAGGGAAGGGAAGAACCCGGCACACCCAAGACAGGAAACAGGCTTGTGGAAGATCCGTCTTGAGCACCCTCTCAGAAACAAACAGGTAAACTTAACACCAGTTTGTCGGATCTACACATCAAAGTCCTAGGAAAAGAAAGCTTTTTGGCTGAACTTAAGATTAGTCACATGCCTGCCCCTTGTCCCTAGCAAGGCACCGAGATGACTGATCTGACCAAGAAGACTCCTCTGAGTTCCATGGAGGGAGCTACGGGCAGGCAGAGCCCCTTGGGGTTCCACCCAGACTTCTCAAAGTGAGGCAAGAGGGAAGTTCCCAGCAGGAAATCCAAGCACTGTAAGAAGGGGGAATAATCGGCTGGGCGCGGTGGCTCACGCTTGTAATCCCAGCACTTTGGGAGGCCGAGGCGGGCGGATCACGACGTCAGGAGATCGAGACCATGGTGAAACCCCGTCTCTACTAAAAATACAAAAAATTAGCCGGGCGTGGTGGCGGGCGCCTGTAGTCCCAGCTACTCAGAGAGGCTGAGGCAGGAGAATGGCGTGAACCCGGGAGGCGGAGCTTGCAGTGAGCCGAGATTGCGCCACTGCACTCCAGCCTGGGTGACAGAGCGAGACTCCGTCTCAAAAAAAAAAAGAAGGGGGAATAATCTCTGGGCTGCCAAATATGAATGAATGAATGAACAAATAAGACAAAGGTTCACTGCACTCTTCTACTATTTTAAAATAATGTATTTGATTTTACTTGGCAATTTGACATTTTTTAAAATATAAAACAAAAAGTCTGGCATGCATGTCCGATTATTTTATTTATGTATTATTACATATCATTGTTATGATCATGTCAGTGGGTACTATAGGGAGCTCGATGTAGAGTTTTTTGTGTGGATTTTTTTTAATGCATCTTTTTTTTTTTTTTCCACACAGATCTGCAAAATCACTCTTAGGTATCAGATTCTATTAAGTCCCTGTCATACCCCTTTCTATTAAACACGATTCTCACAGCCCACAACAGACTCATTCCTTCCTTCTGCCTCATGCTAACTAAGGTCATTCTGTAAACACAGGAGTATTTAAGTTCAGTAATATAACTTCCTCCGAGTCTCTGTTGGCATAGTTTTTTCTTCCTTTCTCTTTCAATAGTCAGAGCTTTTATGAGAATCTTTAAAAACAATTCTGCCCTGTGTTAAACCTTTTGCCTGAATAAAGGTACTAACAGTGGTTGTATTTTCTAATGATGTTGACTGCTTAATCAGAGCACCTTTGGGAATGGATTTTGGCAGACTTTACAGCTTTACTCAAACCCTTTACAGCTGATGCCAAAGATGTAAAAAAAAAGAAAAAACTGATTGACCTTGCATCCAGAAGCTTCTATTGTTTTAGATGGAAGTATGTAGTATCTTCACATCAATTGATTTCTAAAACACAACCATTCCACATTTGTGCTGAAAGAGATATTGCAACTAAAGAGGCCTTTGGTGGTCAAATCAAATTTTGTGTAATGTGCAAATCAAAGCTATTGAGATTTTCTAGAAATCTTTGCCTATTATCATTTATCTATGTCCTGAGAAAACTTTTAAGAATCTGAGACTTTAAAAGACTATTAAGACTGTTCTTTTTCCTTCAAGGCCAGAACAGATGTTTTTATGAATTCATTTGTGCTGAGTAATGTTTAGGTCAGTCAAACATTTACTGAGAATCTCTGAGGCACGTTAAGGTTAGTGGTTGGGCGCAGGGTATGGAGTTAGACTTTCTGGCTCTACTCCAAGTTCTGCCATTGAATAGCTGTGTGATCTTAGGCAAGTTACTTAACCACTGTGTGCTTTAATTTCTTCATTTTACAATGTAAAATACTAGTGTTTATCTCCTGAGTGTAGTGTAAGAATAAAATAGTATGTGAAAGATGCACAGGACAGTTTCTGGCATGTGGGAAACGCTGTGTAAGGTTTTCAGACTATTACTGTGCAGTGTGTTCTAGGATGAGACAGAGAGAGAGAATGTGCATAGAGGAGCTGGGAATCTGCATGGGAGGCAGACACATGAACATATTTCATTATAATGTAGTGTTAAACCCAGAACACTATATAAGTACAGGTAGGTGAGTAGGTGACTAAGACCAACTCAGGCCGTCAAGGATCATGCTCTTGTGGGTCTGAGCTGAGTATTAAAAGAGGAGAGAAACCTAAATTAGCCATAATGGCCCCAAACAGGAGCCAGCTGAGTTGAGTAAGAAAAATTTACAATAATTCTAGAGATGCCGATGCCCTTGGCAGAGACTCCATCTTCCCCTCTGTTCCAAACGATAAACCATAGACCATTCCTAAAACATATGGCCTCACTGAGGCCTCTCTAATTATGTGGGATGGTTTTGCCTGGCCATGCTATGAGCAATCTTACAGAGTATCTTAAGATAGAACTTTGTGTTGGAGAAAATACAAATTTTGGTCAAGCTCCAGGCTTTCCACCTAAGGCCTCCTTTTACACAAAAGATCCCACTGCGTGATGTGTTTTTAGGAGATACAGATGCAGGGTTCCTGCACAATTTTATCTTATTTTATTTATTCATTTATTTATTTTTGAGACAAAGTCTCACGCTGTCACCCAGGCTGGAGTGTAGTGGCGTGATCATGGCTCACTGCAGCCTTGACCTCCCAGACTCAAGTGATCTTCTCACCTCAGCCTACCGAGGAGATGGGACTGTAGGTGTGTGCCACCACACCCGGTTAATATTTTTTTATGTTTTGTAGAGAACAGTTATTACTGTGTTGCCCAGGCTGGTCTCCACTCCTTGGCCTCCCAAAGTGCTGGGATTACAGACATGGGCCAATGTGCCTGGCCAAAACTTTTTCTATCAGCAAGAACCTTACACACAAAAATCACAAGAACCCAGCACTTGTATATCATCAGAGGTGTGGACAGGGTAAATTGTCTAAGCTGAAATAGCCTTTACAGAAGCCAAGATTTGAACCCAAATCTGGTATAAAAATCAAAAGGTGCATAAACTTTGCCATGCCTATATTTTACATTGTGTTTTAACCTAAGCTAGCTCAAGTATAAGCAGAGAGAGAGAGACAGAGATTTATGATCATAGCTGCAAGGCATATTTTCTTTAATTCTTACAGTCAGAAGCTGTTTTATGTGCTGAACTGGTAGGTGGATCACCGCATAGCTCTGGTTGGGCCTAGTGACAGTCCAGAACCCTACGTTTGTTTGGAGTAAATAAATACCATAATAACATAATTTGATTAGATTAAATCCTCTTCCCTCTCCTAATCTTCAAAATACCTAGAAAGGGACAAACATATTTCCTTTTGCATCCAGCTCGGGATCTCTCTAAATCCCATTCCTGAACTGTTGAAGTGATCCACGGACCAGCAATTAACATTTATGGCCTAGATCATCTTCCTACTCTGTAGAAAAAACAGTAGTTCTCTTTCCCCTTCTCTGAATTGCTGAGGCAGAGAATTTAGAATACCTCCCAGGGAAAAGAATATAAACCAGGTACTGAAATATTCTTTTGTAAAGGTCAGATAGAAAATATTTTAAGCTCTGTGGGTCATACAGTCTCTTTTGCAACTATTTAACTCTGATGTTGTCTTGGGGAAAAGACTAAAGACAAAATGTAAACACATGGACACATTCGTGGCCCACAGGCTGTAGTTTTGCTTGCCAATCATATAAACATTGTGATAGTGAAATTCTAATGTTATTTTGGTCTTATGGTACTGATTTGGTTAAGCATCAACTGTTGATCAACTTCAGGATTGATTCTGACCATTTACTGGCCGTGGCTGAAATATCTGCTCAACGATTTATTGGGTCTGTAACCTTACAAAAAGGTCTTACTCTCTCTGAGCTTCAATTTCCTCATCTGTAATATGGGAGGCAGAGTAATACTACCTTTTTGATAAGTTACAGCAAGGACTAAAGGAAATGATCCATGGAAACTGCTGCTTAGCCCAGCACTTGATTTAAAGTAAGCATTCCATAAGTACTGTCCCTCCTGTGTGTGGTATTATAAAATCTCAGGTCAAGGCAGGGGTCAAAACTGAGGAGAATCACAAATTCTTCTTCCTTTCCTTTTTGCTAACCTCTGACTGAACACTACGAATATTTTTTTCATGTTTGTTTTGCAATTAGGAATTTGGGGATAGTCCTCCTGACCTATTGTCCAATGATGCCAACAAAACAAATTGATGTTCTAAAACCTTGGAGATGCACCTGATTAAAGCAGCTTTTTTGTTATTTATCAAGTCTTCCACAATAAAAGGTGTGAGGGAGATATGTGAAATGCATGGATTTAAAATCCTGAGTTGAAAGGGAGATGTTTATTTGTAATCACTGTTGCAATTATTAACAGGGTTTGCCTTCAGCCACATAATTTATGAATATTATATTTCTCTGTGGAATAAATATGGGTAAAGCTGGATGTTTCCATGATAATAACTGGAAGTATGAAATTGGAGCATCAAAAAAGCAAACAGGGAGACTATTCCTGGAGGGAAGAGTGACCTGGCCAGTTAAGTTCCGGGGAAAGTGTTGCCTTTGGCTTGTTATTTTCCTTTTTTTCACAAACTGTTCATTGTGAAATGAGAGCCTAGAAAAACATAGCAGAAAAATATCACGGAGAGAACATAAAGGTCAAAACCAACGATGGGAAAAAGCAGTGTGTTCTTAGGATTTCAGTGACTCCACCCACTTCTGCTTGCCTGTTAGGAACCTTATTGCTTCCTCTTGCCATTATGAAACAATGCCCTGATCTCGGCAGAGACCATGTTTCCACAGACCCAATTGTCTATTCCTTGGGTGGGACATAAATTAGAATTACTGTGCTAATCACACAGAGAAAAGGATCAATTTCAATAAATATGCCAGTTGTATTCATTTCTATAATCACAGCTGCCTTCAAAACTTACTGCTACCATGCACTATTTAGTTCTAGATAGAAAAAGTCAAATTTTCCTTAATAGAAATTTGATTATTAAAGCCATTACTAATACGCTTACCTGGATCTTGCCAATATGACTAAATTTATGTTGGATACTGTCATTTGAAAAATTATATTAAAATTCTAGCAACCTGTCATACAGTTTAGTTGCTTTTTAACATTCAAATAAGGAGATTTTATAAACCGTAAAGGTATCATAAATGAAAGATAGGGTTTTAGCACCCACCCCCAAAAAGAACTATCCATAATCTATATAGGAAATGCCTTTGGCTGTCGTAGAAATGCAATACTGTCACTTATGACTGGACCACTGATCCTGTTTAAGGCTTGGCTCTCTCTTGTGTAAAATGAGAGGAAGACAAAGGGAATGAAATGGTCACCAGGGATCCTTTGGGTCCTCCTATTCTGTGTGGTGCAAGGATTCTGATTCCGTGTACCATAGGAGTGAGAAGTTCTCATTAGGCCATAAGGAGGATGTTTCCTTCTTGGCTACTGGATGCCTCTTAAAAGCAGAGGAAGGGACCCCATTCTAGTACATGAGAAGCATGAGTATTTTCCTTTGTCTGCAGCAAGTTTTGTTCAGAGAACAGGGCAAATGTAGAGATCTCGTCTCATCTCAGCCCCAAAGGAAGCCGGTTCAGAGATGTGGAACCCCGTCATCAAAGTTTAAGTGAGTGAACACAGA
Organism: Hylobates moloch; assembly: GCF_009828535.3. Taxonomy (NCBI): domain Eukaryota; kingdom Metazoa; phylum Chordata; class Mammalia; order Primates; family Hylobatidae; genus Hylobates; species Hylobates moloch. Next base: position 28,199,886 of record NW_026652283.1, on the reverse strand, counting down.
AGAGCTCTTTGTAAATGGTAAAGCACAAGATAGATGCCGATCTCTGTTTTTAGCAAAACCTGGAGTTGGCTCCCCTGACAGGTTAATACATTGCCCTTCACTAGATATGGTAAAAAAGAAAAAAATTTAGCATCTGTACATTTAAAAATATACAACCTTCAGGCTATCTTATCAACCTCAGCTGCTGCCAACATTGGGCATTGCTGGTTCTCCTTAGGTATTCTCCATGCAGCCAGAATTTCATCAACACCATTTATGATATTATTTATCCTTCTTTCAGACAGAAAATAAAATAGAGAAAAAGAAAAAGGAAGCAACCGTCTTTATTCCATGTTCTTTCTTTTTCCTTTTTTTAATTATATAAAATTAAGGTGTACAACATGTTTCGATATGCATATCCACAGTGAAATGATTACTGCAGGTAAGCAATTTAACATCTCCATTATCTTCCATAGTTACCTGTTTTTTCTTTTTTGTATTAATAGTAAGGGCACCTAAAATCTACTCCTTTTGCAGATTTAAAATATACAATACCATATTCTTAGCTATAGCCCTCTTTCTGTACATGAGATCTCTAGACTTAGTCATCTGCATAATTGAAAATTTGTACCCTTGGACCTATATCTCTTCATTTCCTCTCCTCGCCACACCCACTAACCATTATTCTATTCTCGTTTTCTCTGTGTTCAATTTCATTTATTAAGATTTCACATATAAGTAAGATCATGCAGTATTTTTCTTTCTGCATCTGGCTTTACTTAGCATAGTGTCCCTCAGCTTCACTCATATCGTTGCAAATGGCAGCATCTCTTTTTTAAGGCTGAATAATATTTCATTGTATGTATATACCACAAAGTATTTATCCATTCATCTGTCCATAGACACTCAGGTTGTTTCCATATCTTGGCTATTGTGAATAAGGGGAAAGCTCCTCGACATTGGCCTTGGCTATGATTTTTTTGATACAGCACCAAGAGCGCAGGGAGCAGCATCACAAATACACAAATGGGACTGCATCAAACTAAAAAACTTCCACACAGCAAAGGAAACAAGCAAAAAAGTGAAAAGACAGCCTGTGGATTGGGATGAAATATTTGCAAACTGTATATCCAATAAGGGGTTAATTTCCAAAATATGTAAGCAACCCATACAACTAAATTGCAAAACAAACCCCACAACTAATCTGATTAAAAATGAGCAAAGGACCTGAATGACGTCTTTGAAAAGAAGATAAGCAAACGGTCAACAGGTGTATGAAAAGGCGCTCAGCATCACTAATCGTCAGGGAAATGTAGATCAAAACCACGATGACATATTACCCCAGAACTGTTACGACGGCTATTATCATAAACACAAGAGATAGCAAGTGTTGGGGTGGATGTGGAGAAAAGGGAACCTTTGTACATTGTTGATGGGAATGTAAATTGGTCCACCCATTATGCAAAACAATGTGGAGGGTCCTCCAGAAATTAAAAATAGAATTCCCATGTGATCCAGCAATCCTTCCTCGGGTATTTACCCAAAGGAAATGAAATCAGTATCTCAGAGAGATATCTGTACTCCCACGTTCACTGTGGTGCGTTTTAAATCTCTGAAGCAGCTGTAAGTGTGGGGTCTGCTGCTTTCAGATGGTCTGTTTCTTTTGGCTGTTCTATGGCTTCACAGATGCCCATCAGATCCCTCCTCTGGAGAGGTCCTCAAGCTCCCGGCCAGTGGATTTTAGTGGGGTAGTCTTTGTTCAGTCCTCAGGGGCTGTTATTTCAATAAAAGCTCAACAAAAGTTGAGGTAGGGGTGGCGCCCATCTAAAACGAGGAAGTATGCCCTAACATACTTCCCTAGCGGCTTTAACACATTGTATGGAATTCTTCTCTTAATCTGACCTTTAAATTAAAAATTAAATGTAAATATGTAGTCTGAGACAGGTAGTGCATTAAAGTACAACTGCCCAGAAACTAGGTTCTCATCCTGAAGTCCTTCCTCTCTCTCATCAGTTGTCTGCCTGTCTCATTTAATCCAAATAAGTTGCAGGAATTTTTTTCCAAATAGCCTTCAAATCCATCTATGTTTTATCATTCCCCCTGCCACCTTCCTTCAGGTGAGGGAACAGAAACTCTAGAACCAAACTCCTCGGGTCCAAGTCCCATCCCTACCACTTGCTAGCTGTGTGATCTTGTGGACGTTGTTTCTGAAGCAGCTACAAAGGATAAAACAATCCCTTCCTGCTCCCACCCCTCCTCGTATCATCTTCAAATTGTTGGTATCACCCCAGGCAGATGGGCCCCAGGGTAGACAAGCATCAGTCAGAAAGTAAACCCTGTAGGCGCAGCCACTCAGTGGCATTTGGACAGCCTTACTCTTGCTGCTGGCCCTCCCTCATGATTAAGAGCTTGGGCTTTGGTGATTGATATGGACTGAATGTTTGCATCCCTTCAAATTTGTGTATTGAAGCTGTAACCTCCAGTTTCACTGTATCTGGGTATAGGGCCTGTGAGGAAGTGATGAGGGTTAAATGTGGTCACAAGGGTGAGGCCCTAATCCAGTACGGGTGGTGCCCATATAAAACAAGGAAGAGGCACCAGAGCTTTCTCTGTCTGTGTGCACACACCAAGGAATGCCGTATGGGTCATAGCTAGAATGTGACCATCTGCGAGGCAGGAAGAGAACCCTCATCAGAAACCGAATCAGCCATAACTTTGATCTTGAACTTCTAGCCTCCAGAATTGTGAGAAATAAATATCTCTTGTTTAATCCACCCACCCAGTCTATGGGTTTTGTGTTTTGTTATGGCATCCTGAGCAGACCAGTGCAGTGACCATTTAAACTAGGTTTTTAATGTCTCTCAGAAAAGCCTCATTTTCTTATCTGTAGAATAATTATATCTGCATTTGAAAAAAAAAAAAAAACTGGCCCAGGCTTAGTATAGGGAAAGGTTAATTTCCAACAAAACTTATTGGTAGGGAGGCCAGTCTATAATGATCCTTTTTGTAATGATTTATTTTGGTAGACAATCTCAATTAAAAAAAAAAAAGAAGGAAATCTATAAGCGAATGAATGAATGGAGGAAGGAAAAAACTGAATCGACATGAACATGCAGGGCTATTCTCCAAAGAATCAACGATCACCTTATCCTGCCACCTGCCACCTCTGCTTCCTGGATGTCTCCTGAATCCTTCCGTTCCTCCCTATGGCCCCTGCTGAAATTCTGACTATTCTGTTTCTCTCATCTTCTCTCTGCTCCACTCCCATCCCCTCCCTTTCCCCTTCCTCCCTTTCCCTCTCCTCTCCTCTCCTCTCTGAGGTTCCTCAGCAGTCCCCCAGGAGGTCTCCATGCACTGCAGCTAGAAGACTGCTCAGTCCTTCTCTTTTGCTACCCTGTCCCTCACTTCTCTGTTGGAGACTTTGCGCTGATTCTCTGCTGCTCTTCAGATAACCCCCCGAGAAGTCTCCACTGTGACTCACAGGGCCCATTAGACTCTCTCCACTCTAAGACTTAGCATGATCCAGCCACTCTGAATTTCTTCCAGTCCCTCAAAAGCCCCATGCTCTGTTTTCTTGGGGGCCTCTGCATAGGACATCCTGCTGCCTCTTCCTCCAGAGGCTAATTTCATTTCTTCTTATCCTTAAAGTCTCAGCTTCACCTTCACTGCCTTCTGGAAGCCTCCTCTGATCCCATTCTGGGATAAGCATGCTGTGCTTCCTTGATACCCTGCTCACCTATTGTTACATGTCACTTTATAATCCCCTCCTCCTACTTCTTCACCCTCATAAACTCCCTGAGGGCTGGGACTCTAACCATATTGTATCCCCAGCGCCTGGCACAGTGTGTGGTACTGAAGAGACTCTATGTAGATGATAAACAACTGTACCATTTACTTCAGCTTAGAGAAATGCTTGCAAACTGATTTCATCAAATGATCTCACTTCTGGAATTGATCCTTTTTAATGATTCTGCTTGGGCCTACATTAACTTTTGCCTTTTTTCCACCACTTTCGTTCATGCAGATTATATGAGGGCCTGGCATGTCATAATTATCTCAAATAAGCCTGACTTTATCACCCTCCATTGTTGAGTAACTAAGGACCTTTCTGAGTCCCCATGTATACTCCTAGATCTGGAAGTATGCTGTGTTTTCCTTTCAACACAGCACCCCTGAGAACTGTGCAATACCAAGGAGGAAGCGATGACCTTGTAGATGGGAGGGGAGTGAGAGAGAGTCTTTCACACTAACCAGTTGCATGGGTTTCCACATTGAAGGAAACAAGAATGGCGAGAAAGAATATAGAGAAAGATGACAGAGAATAGAAGACACTGCGTGTTACATCTCATGTTTTCTAGAGCAGGTTGTGGTTATGAGCTATTCCCATTTTATGAAAACCATTAAATCTGTTTTTTTCCTCTGGTTCTTTATTGTGCACTCAGAGATCACTTAGGGTATTTCATCAAGTCTCCATGAAAAAGAAGCTTGCTCCAGAGACAGATGCAAAAGGAAGGAACGGCTGGCCCAATGCTGCAATTCTCCCTAGAAGGAAAACCGTTTGTAATCAGCCTCGGCAGGGCCTATCTCTGCAGCAGCCCCAGTGTGGGTGCATCTGCCCCCTGCACCATAAATTAGGAAAGTCAGATTGGCTTGTTAATTGCAAGGTTGTGTGTGTCTCATGTTGTACAATGTGCTCTCAGGTATACCATTGGACCCTCCTATGCTCCCAAAAAAAAGCCTCAGGAATTGCGACAGAGCCTTACCCAGACTCCAGCTGTGTCTCTGGCACAACAAAGGTCCTATGTTTATATGCTAAGGGCATTTTGTTCATACACAGTTAGCATGCTTGTTCAGCTACGCATAACACTCTACTGCCTCCATTGTTTTCTATAGAAAGCAATGTTTAGCAAATTATATAATTTATAAATTTTGGAAGCCTTCTTGTAGGCTACAATGCCTTGTTTTAGAATACAACGGACATTTCAAATACGGGTTCATGAAACTGAGTATAACATAAAGGAATCTGACAATAATATTCTTTGTTAAATAATTCTTTTTAAAAATTTATTCATTTTAGGTCTGGAGTTCAAACCCTGCCCCACAATGCCAAGGTTCACTACAACTATGCCAATTTCCTGAAGGACCAAGGTCGGAACAAGGAAGCGATCTACCATTACAGAACAGCTCTCAAGTAAGCGCCACGCAGGGAGGGTGTTGGCCTTGATGCTTTAAAGACTGTTGTTTATTTCACTTGGCCCTCTCAGTATATGGAGGGGGAGTTTGTTTGTTTCTCTTGACAGTAACTGATCCTTGGAGGTGGGGTAGCTTTTGGACTCTAAGTCTTTTGGCTCAGTGTTCAAGTCTGCTATTAATGCAATAACTCTACCTTGCATGTAAGTCTTGGTGTTTTCTTGTAAAACTTTTCATTGCATTCAACAATGAACTCACAGTTGAATATATACGTGCAAACAAGAGTTGGTTGTCAAAAACATACTGGTAAGTTCTCATGATATTTTTTGCAATGAATTTTAATGGTATGCATATAGAAAGCCCTAGACATCCCATGCCTGAAAGTATTTCCATGAAGACTTTTGAGTATGGAAATTAAATGTCCTGAAAGTTGTATTAAATAGAAAAAAGTGATAAGACAATTGATTACCATGTTGGGGATACATTAATTTTGTGTGTGTGTGTGTGTGTGTGTGTGTGTGTGTATTAACATTCTCCTTCTAGTCTTCCAATGGAAGAGAGAATACTATACATATCCTTAGATATGGCTTCAAGAGAAACTAAAAATTTAAGTTCTGCCTTACTAGCAGCAATCTGCTAGTATCAGAAGCGTAAGTACCCAACTAGCCAGTCGGAAGTACCCAACCAGCCAGTTATAGTAGCTGGTTGGGTACTTCCACTTCAGGTACTCTTTTGAATTGCAGCTCTGACTTTCAAGATGGTTTTCTGTGAAACATCCCAGATAATACATGTACTTAACCTTCAACACATGGAGACATAATAACTAAATATAGCCTGGCGATCTCCAATTATAGGCAAAATAAAGCAAGGTTGATCCTCTCTTTTATTAAATACTATGATGCTCACAGAAGCCTTTGAAGATGTTTTCATGCCTCCACAGATTGGCTACCTACATTTGGTTGAATTTTCTGAAACAGTTTCACTTTAGGATATGCTTAAAGTACGTCTACCAACCAAATCATGCATTTCACTAAAGTGTCTACTAGGATTGTCTCAAGGCTTATTTTGACAGTGTCATTGTTACATTTACACAAGCATATTGCTTATCAATCAAAATCTTTTAGACTTTAGGACCTGTTACTTAATATTTAATACGGCAAATATGGCAGAAGTTGGTTTTGTTTTTGTGTGTGGGTTTTTTTGTTGTTGGTGGTGGTTTTTTTTTGTTTTGTTTTGTTTTTTTTGAGACAGAGTCTCGCTCTGTCACCCAGGCTGGAGTGCAGTGGCATGATCTTGGCTCACTGAAACCTCCACCTCTAAGGTTCAAGTGATTCTCCTGCCTCAGCCTCCCAAGTAGCTGGCATTACAGGCATGCACCATCATGGTCGGTTAATTTTTGTATTTTTAGTACAGACCAGGTTTCACCATGTTGACCAGGCTGGCCTTGAACTCCTGACCTTAAGTGATCCACCCACCTCAGCCTCCCAAAGTGCTGAGATTACAGGCGTGAGCCACCACACCCGGCCTAATATGGCAGAAGTTTTAAACCATAGATATCAAGTTTGCTATCAAATATTTTCCCAAATATTACAAGAAATATAAGTTCCAGCGGAGTAATTGTATCAAAGCTTTTTGTTGAAGAAGTTTTATATTACCGAATAGAAGATCATTTTTAAGATTTAATCAAGAATTCTATTCTTTCATTGGAAGACAGCTTCCAAAATGTTCACAATGCTTATCTCTGGTGGGTGAGATTATAGATTGATTTTTTACTTTATAATTTTTTGTGTGTTCCAGGTGTTCCACAATGAACATCTGTTCCTTTTGCAATGAGGAAATGTCATTTTTAAAAAAGCATATTCCTTCAAGGGTACAAATAAAGTATATTTTGGCTTTAATAATTAATTAATATTTATCAATTTTAGATGGCATTCTTGAAAGGAGGAAAAGGGCAGTAAGTTTGCCTGAAACTTACGTGGCTGGTAGGAAATGTATCAGTATCTTTTTAATTGGTTTTATTATAACAGACTATTTTCTGTCAAGTTCAAAAAGAAAAGTAAGGCAGACCCTCAGGCATAACTTAGAGCAAAGGTATAAATTAAACAAAATTCTCTGGCAGTTGATTTTACAGAATTATAGTAGCTGGTTGGGTACTTCCGTTTCTTTGCTGTGAAACAATACAAATAAATGTTTGCTTCAGCAACTGTGCTTCTGGAAGAAATACGTCCCTTGAGACCTGGGGAAAAACAATTAAAGCTATAAATATATTACATATAGTAATTAGTGAAACAGTTTATGCTTTCAGACTCGATTCAAAATACTTCTGGTTAAAAGTATCATTTTTGTGTGGATACCTCTGTGGTGAATTTTCAACGGATGTGGGTGTTTTTGTTGTTGTTGTTGTTGTTTTTTAAGAAATAGATTGTCACTCTGTGTTAGAGGGAAAAGGAAAATACCAGAGCTATTCATCATTTTGATGATTATTTATCCTTGGTGACTGGAAGATTGCCTTTATTTTGATCTTGCTATTTCTTTGTGGAAGTTGCTGAGACAGGGATTCCTCTCCCTCCCAGCTGCTCCACCTCTGCTTCAACTTTAGAGTATCTGATGTTTTTCATATTTGCACACAGCAAGAAAGAGAGTGATTAGGGAAATGCAAGGTTAAAGGCGCTATTATCTGAAATCAATTCCAGCAATTATCCATTACGGTTATAATGACTGAATAGATCTCAAAGGCAATGGTGAAATTAATCATAAGGGCTGTACCTATACCAGTCTCTTTTTGGCTGGCTTACAATGCTAAAAATAGCACTATAATAAGTTAGTAATTATGTATGACATGAATATTCTGCTTCTTTTAAATTTTTTTATTTTTTGAATAATGCAGAAGTCACTGACTTCTCCTTCCTCTTTACCTCATTTATAATATTTCTGTAGTATAAAGGAAATCTCCCCTGGAAAATATTGCATCTAAGGTCGCGTATTCAGTTTAAGATTCAAATCATCAAAGAAAAATGTCAAAACCCTTTTCTTAAATCCTCAACAAACATCAAGTGTTAGCTTTGCTTTGCTGTGAGGGGAAGCTCTCACATTTATAACTCCTGCAGTAATATAAAGCTTGGGATTATCTATGTTGGAGATTCAGAAAACCACTGGCAGATCTACCATAGGCCTCCAGAGCTCTCTGACCGTTCAGTTACCCTGGAGAAGGTTTCTAACATTCTACCTTGTGTGATGGGAGTAGAAAGTCCAGAGACCACCCAACAAGTCAGCCCTTCCTACACAAAAACTCCCAAGAAATGCCTCAGCTAATAAGCCCCGAAAGAGAAATAGTGATTCTCCCTGAATAAAGTCAAGATATTGATGTGCACTTGGCCATGTGTGTACTTTGTCAAATAACTTAAAAAGTCGGTTAAAAATGGAGAATCATAAAACAAGCAAACTCTTGAGTATTTTATTTTACCCTGAAATTTCAAATGTACATCCATTCACCAATCTTCTGATGTCAAATCAAATCCTTCTCTTTGAGTAAGAATCTTCTGATTAGAATCTGCAAAAGCCACCTCCATAATTCATTGCTATGAGTCTCAGTTTTGATATTTAAAACTGGAATAAAAATTTAAAGAGATTTGCAATGTAATTTGAGTAGACTGAGATTTTTCTGATTTTTCTCCTCCAGTCTTTTACAATTATTTCATTCACATCTAATTCAACGGTGATTTTTTGAACTTCTTTCCTTTTTGAGCATTTTCAGAGCATTTACTTATTTTCCATAGAAATAATTCCTTTTCACACTTAAATTTTATCACTTTGCAAGACCAGGCTGTTTTCTCCTGGTGTAACTAAATTTTGTATTGTGCTTTTAATGCTCCTATACAAAAGAAATCTCCACTCACTATTTAATTGCCTAACACATGGGAAGGGGTAGAACTAAAATCTTTCTGATTAGAATGCTTAATGCATAACATAGAGACTTGTTATGATAATAGTGCCTATTGATATAATTCTTTGTATTCCCTCCCGTATGGATCACAGGAACTTCATAAGGACATTGCATTAGACTGCAATACATGTATGTGGAAAAAGAAAGTAATAAAGGATTGAGTACTGAAGAGACACCATATCATTAGAATCTAAAGAAATCTAACCATGTCTAATTAACCAATGTTTGCTGATGTCTTGAGTGTATCAGTAAGACTACTTTATTATAATTCCTTTTAATAATGCTGTTTGTAAAACTATTTTCTGTCACGTTCAAACAGAAAAAATAAGGCAGACCCTAAGGCACAGCTTGGGGTGAAGTTTGAACATGTTTTAAAAATCAGGAGTCAATGAGTATTTTTAAAAGTCCTTCACACAGCCTATTTTAAGTGAACATTTAAGATAACTCTCTTATGACTACAGGTGGACTTGGATACCAGCTGCCATGTATTTCTGGGAGGAATTAAAATTTCAATACCATTTGTTAGCCAGGTTTAACAAGTGGAGATGTGTTCTTCAGCTGATATGGTATTTTCATGTATAAAAGCTCAAATATGCTTTCTAATATCACAAGTAGACACGAAATTATTTTTTGTTGCTTCTTGTTGATGAAATTACATTCTCACTATATATATGCTATGTTAATTAAATCTGGCAGTTTTATTCATAAGCTCAGGAAATTAAACATTATTTCATTTAGAAAAAAAAACTGAATTTAAGTCACATTGTGGGCATACTTATGAACTGAATTTCAAAATGAAATCTCCATAATTTATTGTTAGAAAAGTTTCACTTTCTCTGGCTAAGACCACTTTTTCATTTTAAAAACTCTCTTATGTATGGTTCCCCAGAAAACAGAATCCAAGGCAAAGATTTGCAAGTAGGAAGTTTATTAAGGAACACCCTCAGGAACACCAGGGCAGCAGAAGAGAGGAGATGTTGAGTAGAACGCAGTTCCAACAGAGGCCTCAGCTGATCCCATGGGGAGCTCTGGAACTGGGATGTCCCCTTAGAGCTGTCATGAATGGAGGCAAGAGATTTACCTTTAAAGCCCCCTTTGAACCAATCGCTGCATCCGGGACGGGAGTCTGGCCTTGGGGAGGCAACTCCCTGAGGCTGAGAGCAATGTCCAGAGAGGAGCTGGACTCTGAGCTGCCAGCAGCCAACACTCCTAGCAGCCGGGAGAATATGCACTTCAGCCTTGAAGGGGAACTTTACACCAGCTGTGATTTCTTGTATAAGTAAATATGGCAGGTTTAGCAAAATAGGGTGAGATTTTCTGCTAAAAATGAGAATAGGGATGCTGCCTACCGCATAGGGTTGGAGGATTACAAGATAATTCATATAAAAGACTTAAAGCAATATCCTTAATCAATGAGGGAAATGACACCCTCAGTAAATGTGACTAACACACACAGAATCTGACCACCTCCTTCCACCTCCACTGTCCCCTCCACCGCTCACCTAGACTGCAGCAATATGCTCCTAACTGGTGTTGTGGTTTTCACCTTTGCCCTGCTTCCCTTCAGTCTGTTCTCAATATAGCAGCCCCAGGGATCTTCAGTGGGGTGGCCTAGCACTTTGAGAGGTCAAGATGGGTGGATTACATGAGGTCAGGAGTTCAAGACCATCCCCGCTGGAGCCCCACTCACAGCAATCTGGAGCTCCGAAGGCTCCAGCCACCCCACCTCACTCACAGGGAAAGTGGGAGGCCCTGCAGCAGCCTCCATGCTCGCCCTGCACCGCCTGCCCCCTTACTTCCCCTGACCCACCTCCTGCTACTCTTCTTGCTTACTTGGCTCCAGACACACTGGGCTGCAGGCACATGTATGCCAGCCACATCACCTTCCTGTTTCAGGGGTTCTGTGTTCTGTTCTCTCCTCCTAGAACCCTTTCCCCCTTACCTCAATGGCTGCCTCCCTCACACCCTTCAGCACTCCTCATATGTGTCATCGGCTTCTCCATGAGGCCTCCCTGGGCCACCCCACTGAAGACCACAAGCACCACCAGCATCCCCTATTCCCCGTCTTTGCTTCATTTTTCTCCATTTATCACCCCCCGCTCTACTCACCTATCATTTTGTTAATTGTCTGTGTCTCTCCTCTACCTAGTAAACTGCACGAAAGCAGAAATCTTTGTCCTTATCCCCAGCATGAAGAAGAGTGCCAGGAACATGGCACTGAGTAAATATTTGTTGAATGGAACAATGCTACATATAAACTTCTTTATACTGTGGTTTTTTGTGTTTGCTTTTTGAGACGGAGTCTCACTCCTGTTGCCCAGGCTGGAGTGCAGTGGTGCGATCTCGGCTCACTGCAGCCTCTGCCTCCTGGGTACAAGCAATTCTCCTGCCTCAGCCTCCCAAGTAACTGGGATTACCGGCACCTGCCACCATGCCTGGCTAATTTTTGAATTTTTAGTAGAAGCGGGGTTTCACCATGTTGTCAGGCTGGTCTTGAACTCCTGACCTCATGTGATCCACCCATCTCGACCTCCCAAAGTGCCGGGGTTACAGGCGTGAGCCACTCCACCCGGCCTTATACTGTGTTTTTAAAGTATGTGAATTACCTAGAATGTTTTAAAAGGTAACTGAGGTATAATGTAAAACCTAAACGCCATCAATAGCAGAAGATCCTAAATTACTTCTATCTTTTTCCTCTTCCTGGGTGCTAGATTGGCAAGGGGTAGACTTGTGATGGATAATTTCATGTCAGCTTGGATGGGCAATGATACCCAGATATTTGGTAAAACATTATTCTAGATGTTCCTACAAAGGTACTTCTTGGATGAGATTAACATTTAAATCAGTAGACTTTGAGTAAAGCAGATTATCCTCCAGAATGTGGGTGGGCCTCATCCATCCCGTTGAAGGACTTAACAGAAAAAGACAGACTTCCTGGAAGGAGAGGAAACCCTGCCCACAGACTGCCTTCTGGATTCTAACTGCAGCTCTTCCCTGGGTCCCCAGCCTGCCGCCTACCCTGCAGATTTTGGACTTGCCAGCCCCCACAATCATGAGAGCCAGTTCCTTAGGATAAGTGTCTCCCTAAATGTAAATATACACATCCTGTTGCTTCTGTTTCTCTGGAGAACCCTGATTAATTCAGATTTTCCTCTTTTACTACCCTGCTCATCTTTCACACCTAAGGCTGATCTCTTCTTTTCTGCTCAAGGTTCCATAATTTCCAATTTCTCAGAGCTTATTTATAATCCTCTGTTTAAATCCTTTGCTTCCTCCCCTTCACCTGGCACTTTCCCATTCATATTTAAATATTCTCTAGTTGCTCCTACCATCAAACAAACAAACAAACGAACGGAGCCTGTCTGTATCTCTTGTTTTCCTCCTCCTGCCATTCATCTGTGTGCTTCCTTATCTCCTTCCTACCTTTCAAGTGTCAAAATTTCCCAGAAAGTTGCAATGTCTTCCTTATTTTCTCTCATTACTCAACTGCATTCTGGCATCAGCTCCCTCCCCACCTGTGAAACTGCTCTCCCCAAGGTCACCAGCTACCTCCATGCAGATAAAGCCAAAGGACCATGCTTGGGCATCAAATTACCTAACTCTCAGCAGCATTGGACTTTGTTGACCACTCCCTCCTCCTCAAAGTAATTCTTTTTTAGCATCTGTGACCCCATGCTCTCTTGCTTTTTCTGCTCTTTCTTTAGATTGTCCTGCCTCCACCAACTCTTAATGGAAGAGTTCTCAGGACCCTCTCCTCCTTGCCTACACCTTGTTCTCTTCTCAATCTTTGCTTTTTAAGGGGTTTCTTCAGTCCCAAAGGCTTGTTAGCATCTGTGTATATGCTGGTTGACCCTCAAATCTATGACTCTACCATTATCTTTCCCCTGATGATCAGAGCCATCCACCCAGCTGGACATTTTCACGAATTGCCCTCTGCACCTCAAACTCGACTGGTCATCTTCTCCCCAAAACCTGCTGCTTGTCCTTTATTTTCCTCCTTTCCATTCTCTGCTTCAGCCAGAATAAATTCCTTTCAGTTTCTCAAGTTCTGTTTGGTTTTGCTTTGTCTCCTTGGAACCCTTTCCTTCCTCTCCCTGCTCTTACCCCTCCCTCGCACTCCCAGTCCCTTTATTGCTGCCCCTCCCAGTAAAGCATCATCTCTCCTGGAAAAACCTTGGTGAATGTCTCAGGCGCCTCTCATTTGCCCTCCTCCTGTATGCTCCTGTCAGCTCCGGCTCAGCTTTACTGCTCTGTCTGCTCTCCTTACAGTGCATTAGAGTCCGTTGGTTTTCCTGTTTCTCTTCTACCACAGGGTGCTCTTGAGGGCAAGGACAGCTTTCTCTTTACTGCTGTGTGCCCTTAGCAAACAGCCTGGCATATTGTACGTGCTTAATACGTGTTTGTGAAAAGAAAGTCTGGACGAACATAATGCATAAAATCTCGATCACAGGGCTCTTAGAGTCAGAGGACAACTCCATAAGGACAAACAGTGTTTCTCAATGGCAGAGTTCTTGATATTTTGCAGAACAACTTTTCTTTGTGCAGAACTGTCCTATGCATTGCAAGATGTTTCACACCCCTAGCTCCTACCCATGATATATGAGGAGTAATACCCAGTTCCTGTGGTGGATATTCAAAATGTACCCACTCTCCTCCCCACTCCTCATGATCTCCTTACTTGGCAGTTATTAATTAGGAATACGAACATCCTTTTCCTGCCCACCATTTTCTCTTCTCTGAGATAATACATCAACCAGAGTGCAGTCATGCTAGGAAGTGTTAGTGCAATGAGGATCCCAGGTGCACATTGATCTGTCACACAGGAACCACACAGCATTTTGAATGTCCTTATAACCTTGGATATAGCTTTTTCAATTACACGTGTCTGGAATTCCATTTGGTCTTGAGCATATTGGAGAAACTTGGAGAAAATTGCTCTGGTGCCTATGGAGATCATTTGCTTCAGATGATGAAGGATTGACAGGCTTTGGAGGGAGTGCTGGACAAAGAACATTCCTACATTCTTAAAATGGAGAGAAGGTTACTTGCCCTTCACATCTGAGAACTCTCAGTATAGGAGAAACAGATGGACACAGAATGACTTGAGTGTTCACTAGGTTAGTGATGAAGAAATAATGGATGTAAATTTGACTGATGGGAGCAAGTTGAAAGCTATCAGCAACAGTAAAGAGTGTGATTTTTCAGAGGATGAAAAATCCATGTGAAGAAGGAGAACTGGCTGCTTCAGCCTGGCATGGGTTCATTAGGGCTACAGAGGGAGCCAGTCAAACCACCCAGAGGTCCTGTAGCTGACCCGAAAATATTAAATGTATGTAGTGTAACAGGTGTGGTGATGGATATTTTTATACCCACCATCTCATTTGTTCATGTAGAAGCCCACTTATTCACAGAGAAGGTCAATATGTTATTAAGCTTACTTTTTTAAAGAAAGCAACTAAAGCACAGACATAAATTCAAACTCACATAGCTGGAATGCCTCTCATGGCTTCTGACTCCAAATCCAGTTATTTTTCCACTCCACCAAAGCAGTTTCCTATCTATTCTGCCACAAAAACCAAAGTTCACCCCAAGCCTCTGAGAAAGGTTAATTATGTTCACAATTTCTATTTAAAGGAATAGAGAAATACTTAATTCAGTAAACTTCCCAACCCCTAGCAGTAAATTCTCAGGAATCAGGTTCAGCCATTTAAAATGATTCATTTCCTAAGGGCACTCGAGAGCCATGGCTTTGCTCTGCATAGTCTTGGAAAATTGACTGGGAGGAGCCCTTCCACATCACTACTGGAGGTCATCCATTGTGCAAGGTCAGATAATTTAGCTGGCCCCTCTTGAAGAGTGCGTCACATTTCCCTGAATTGCAGTTGAGGCTTTTTCCCAAGGCTATCTGTAATGGATGGGAAGGAGTACAGTGCAAGACAAAAGTGGTAAAACTTATATGCTGGGTGTTAATGGCAATTTCAAACAATTAAACAAGCAGACTAATAAAATGATCAGTTTTACTCAAGTACAATTTAGTAACATGATGCTTAAATTTCATAACATGAAGGAACCATGCACTTAAAATATGCCACAGACTAATATGGTTGGAAATAATGCTGTCAACTCTTGAAATGAAGTTTATTTTGTATATTTTTCAGTCCAGTGGAATTCTGGTTTTGTGGTGGAATGTTTTTCTCAGTCATGTTTTTCTTTTGGATTCTTATTTTCTCAACAGGAAATAGAAAATAAACATCTGACCTTAGCATGGTTAACCTCAAATAAATTAATGTGTGGTATGAAAATCGGACAAATATACACACCCTGAAAATAAATCAGGGTGTGTATTCTCTGAAAGGAAATTGCAAACTAGAGGACATCATTCAATATTATTTGAACAATGAAATGCCATATACGGCACTCAGATAATGAAAAGTAAACAGCATTCTTAACTTTGGAACAGATTGTACAAAATTTAAAGTAAATAACTGACATAAAATTCAAAACTTGATTTTATTCACATACAGCTTATGTCTATGGATCTTTAGTTGAGGTTAAAGCTGAAGAAGGGTAAATCAGAAAGCATGTATGTAAATCTTACACACTTACTGGGTGTTGTTAATCCCAAATAGCTTTCCATAATACTGTGCTTTTCAGAGACACCGTGATTATTTTGTATGACAGAAGACACATTTTGGGAGTGAAGATTCTGAGTAGCCAAACTTTCTGGGTATTGAGTTTATTTCACTTCTGCCACTGAGAACTAGTTCCTATAGGAGCATAGTTGAATGATTTAGCCAAAGAAACAAGATGAAAGGAATTATTCCAAATGGAAGCTCTAATTTATTTGCTGAACGTTGAATGACGAATGAAGTTTGAAAACAGATTTACAGGAGCTGGCTGTCTTCTTAGCATTTAAGAACACAAGTGCTTCTGAGATGTCTTTTTTTTTTTCTTTAAAAGATGGGGTTTCACTGTCTCCTGGGCTGGAGTGCAATGATACCATCAGAGCGCCCTGCAGCCTCAAACTCCTAGGCTCAAGTGACTGAGATGTCTTTTTTTATAATCTATTATTTACTTAATTTCTCCCAGTTTCCCTTTCCTCAACTGTAAAATAAATAGTACAATAGTTCTACTTAAGCAATTTTGAAGGGTAAATGAGACGATGTCTGAGACAGCACTTTAAAAATGTAAAGTACCATTTACACATCCTAGGTCCTCTGGAACTCATTTTCTTTTGTTCCCGCCTTCTATTTTTTGCTTAGACAAGTGTTCCTTCCCAGGGACTTTCTCCTATTAACATGATGACATTCATTCTTCAGTGATAAGATGAGAGGAATAATGTCCTTGACTGCCTACTCTATTAATTCTACTTAAGGAAATGTCACTAGATAAAAATTAAGAACCCCTAAAATGCTTAAATGGATATTGTTTATCCAGAAAAACTACCCAATACTTGAACACAAATTTTTCTTCAGCTCATAGAACCACATCTCTATATGCATGTGTTTTTTTTGTTTTTTTTAATCTTTATTTTTATTTTTTTGTAGAGACAGGGTTTTGCCATGTTGCCCAGGCTGGTCTCAAACTGCTGAGTTCAAGCGATCTGCCAGCCTTGACCTCCCAAAGTGCTGGGATTACAGGCATGAGCCACCTTGTCCAGCCCCATACGTTTCTTTTTAATGAGGAAATAATAAGCCTCCTTTTACCCCAAAACCATTGGACAATATAACTCATTTTCTCTATAATAAATTTTAAAAATTAAATTCATCCAGGATGGAGCGCAGTGGTGCAATCTCGGCTCACTGCAAGCTCTGCCTCCTGGGTTCACGCCATTCTCCTGCCTCAGCCTCCCGAGTAGCTGGGACTACAGGCGCCCACCACCATGCCCGGCTAATTTTTTGTATTTTTAGTAGAGACGGGGTTTCACCGTGGTCTCGATCTCCTGACCTCATGATCCGCCCGCCTCGGCCTCCCAAAGTGCTGGGATTACAAGCATGAGCCACTGCACCGGGCGACAGAGCAAGACTCCGTCTCAAAAAAATAAATAAATAAATAAAATAAAATAAAATAATAAAAAATAAAATAAAATAAAAATAAAAATTAAATTCATCAAAATAATAATAAATAGCAAAAGAGTCTTCATAAACAATTCAAATGTTGAAGAATACTGTGAGAAAGAAAATCCAGTGAGTGCTCTTACAAACAGGCCTGAAACAATAGGCCTGAAAAATCACCACTGCTCCAGTTCAGCACATCTTTTGTTGAGGTTTTCTGGATGGGGAAGAGAATAACCACTATCGGGACATTTGTAAAACATTACCTGTAGAAGGCAAAGTCAAGATGGACTTAATTTATTCTGACAATTGATGTAGCAACATAGACATCTCTTAAATTATTCATCTTTCCAATAGAAAATTCCCTTCCTGGAGAGATCAGGATTGAATTAGGCCCAAGCTAATTCAAACGCAAATTTATTTAAAAAGTAAACACACAAAATAAATTTTGTCCTTGCATAGGTCTGCCGTACAGTGTGTGTTTTAAGAAAATATTTACATCCGTATTTTTCTTTTTTTTAGCTATTTTTCCTGACCTGGTTATTAAGAATCCTTTTAATGAAATTCAGCTTGGTTTCATAAATAATGCAAAGCTTGCTTGTGATTAGGTGAGCCTCCTCAGATACCCAGAGAGAGAAAGGATATTGCTAGCAGGCCCTTACTATTGCCGGGAATAAGCAATAGCTACACATTTTCCAGGTGGAGGGCTTTGCTGGGTTATAGAATCAGCGAGTCCCTGGAAATATCAGCAATCTCCTTCCTTGAGGAGTTGGAGATCTTTGCTAACATAGAGCCTCTTCCCTGACTATAATTGGTCCCTCCTCCTGAGCATCACGTTTCTGCAGCTCCAAGTTGGTTCTTAGAGCACAAGGCATAGTAAAGGCCTTTTCTCTTATAGTGCTTCTGTTTCTCTTTACTTCTCTTCTTACTATTCGCTTTTGTTTTTAAGAGTTCAGGGTGGACTTGAATTCTGTTTCTGATTTGAAGGAAACAAAAGAGAAAGAGAAAGCCATTTCTGTAGTCAGTGACCTTTGAAATACATGGCTGTTCATTTAAATGGCAGAGGGGTCATGAGTGAACATACAACTCATGAAGTTGGGCTTAAAACTTGCCGGAGATGACCGGCTGCTTACAGAGCAAACAGGCACCTTACATGGGTGAGCCCGTGGTGGAAGGTCTTATTGAATTTAGCCTGTCCTTTCCTTCAGTGTTTTCACCTCAGAAGTTCATTTCAAGGGCTCAGAGCCTTAAAGAAATAAGAAAAAGAGAACGTCTTAAGAAATTATCTCCTCCAAGAAAAAGGAAGACACGTGTCCTAGATCTGCTTTCTGTTACTGCTTGTTGTAAAGGAAATAAGGAGTATGGAAATTGGCTTCATCGTGTGCATGGGACAACCCTTAAATCTTTTGATGGTTACAGTGCTTTGCTGAACATACAAAGCAAACAAAAACCAAAGCTTCTTTAGAAGAATTCGAGTCCTGGCTGTGATGTGCACTGCAACCACTTCCAAAGTAATTCTTAGACACAAGCTTCGTGGGACACTTCCCTGGGCATAGAGTGAAGGGACAGGTACAGAAACATATCTTGCCCTCATCATAGCCTCATATCTTCTAAAGGCTTCTCAGAGGGAGCACCAAGCACTTGTCTCCCAGGAACTGAAGTTGGATGTAATGAGGCCAGTATAAGAGACCCGTAAGTTGTCTATGCTAATTAAAAGCTGTCAGAGAGAAGCAAACAACAGCGCATGTGCTGGCTCAGTGTGCTCTCTGCCAGACTTCCTCTAAAGATCTCTCTCCTAACAGCCTCCAAAGCTTCTGTGAATAATTAGGGCTTTCAGGCTTTGGGAGGATGTAATATTCATTTGAATTGATTCTAGCCCTTGTCAGTCAAGAGGAACATTACAGAGTACCTTCCTGGAAATATTAGTTCTGAGGGATGTTTATAGCTGTTCTGTAAGGGAGTAGGGAAGGGTCAAATAAACTTAAGAGACTCTGGGTAGAGCAAAGATTAAAAAGCTGTGCAACTTGTCTTCCCTGTCCTTTTAATAGGAACCTCTTCTGTCCCAGAATTAAACTGATCTTCTCAGAAGGTACGGAACAGGGGGCAAGCATGGCATTTTATTGTCAAGGGGCTTGACAAGTACAGATCCTGTTTTTATTACTTGGGCGTTATCTTGGCATTTCTACATTAAAAGCCAGCTCCACCGGCTTATTCAAAGTACTCTGGGTGACAGAGATGGAACAAACCTACCAGACTGCTAACTATGTCCCCTCTGAATGTATCAAAAACAATTGAATTACGGAGCTGTGTGGATTTGGCTTCTTTATAGTTTTGAGTTTAGGAAGTAAATTGGTTCCTTTCCTACCTTAATCAGTATAAATTTGATATAATGATGTCCACCTCATCCTCTTTTACATTTGCTTTTGAACATTAGGAATGCTATTTTTGACTTCATCGTACCTTTGGTTTTTTTTGGTCTTTAAGTGTTCTAAGTTCTTAGTATTTTCTGTGTGAGACTGTACTAGGACAGGTGGAACCAAATTGCAGTAGGAGGGGGGAAATGAGATAAAATGGAAAAAAGAGAAGAGGAGGCATTTTGGAGATTAAGTTTATTTTTATGGGGTAACATTATATATCATCCTTTCTCAGTCATTGCAGTCTTACCAATGCTCCAATCTAAAGATGTTTATGGACCAGGCGTGGTGACTCACGCCTGTAATCCCAGCACTTTGAGAGGCTGAGGCAGGTGGATCACCTGAGGTCAGGGGTTCGAGACCAGCCTGGTCAACATGGCGAAACCCAGTCTCTACTAAAAATACAAAAATTAACTGGGCGTGGTGGCGGACGCCTGTAATTCCAGCTACTTGGGAGGCTGAGGCAGGAAAATCGCTTGAACCTGGGAGGCAGGGGTTACAGTGAGCCGAGATCGCACCACTGCACTCCAGCCTGGTCAACAAGAGCGAAGCTCCGTTTTTTTGTTTTTGTTTTTGTTTTGTTTTTAAAGATCTTTATAAAGATTCCTCCTCAAAGGATCGCTCAGCATCTGGTATAAATGGTGGACCCTGCCCAGGCAGCTGGTCAGAGACCCCACCGGGCCACAAACTCAGGCTAGAAACTTAGCACCTGAGGCAAGGAGGATTTTCTATCACAAGAAGTGGAAAGTAATCTTATTAAATGTCTTTAACCCTGGTAGAGCCACATACTATTTATTCTTGCACTATTTAAGAATTATTTAATTATAAATATGTGCATCCCTGCCCTAACTGTATACTTTCAGCTTCAAAAGTCGTTGACCAGTAAGATTGGACACAAACCATTCAAGTACAAGGATAATTCAGTGTTTCATTTTGGCTCTTCATACTTGGGGGAAAAAGAACAAGCAAATTGTGCCCAACTTAGAAGTTTTTGAACCATCACAGCTTAATATTTTTAACTTTTCAGGTTGTATCCACGCCATGCAAGTGCACTGAACAACCTTGGAACACTGACGAGAGACACAGCAGAGGCAAAGATGTACTATCAGAGGGCTCTCCAGCTCCATCCACAGCATAACCGGGCTCTTTTCAATCTGGGGAATCTCCTCAAGTAAGTGGGATGTTTACCATCGATCAGGCGGCCTTATGATTCCAAGAAACTCTTTCCTTCTCAACACTCATTTGATTGTGCTGCACTTGCCTCTCTCTGGAGCCGAATAATTAGGGTTTTCAGACTTTGGGAGGGTGTAACATGCATCTCAATTTCTTTTCCTTATCAGTCAAAAGCTGTATTTCCCAGAGTGTCTTCCTGGAAATAGTAGTTCTGGAAAATTTTCATAGATTGTCTCTAAAGGAGTAAAAATGGAAAAGTGTTATGTGGTCAGATAAATTGAGAACATGCTGAGCTAAGCAGATTGATGGCAAGAAGCTTTAATATGCTAATATTCTTTGTGAATCTTCAAGAAGGGACTGTGGGTTAGTCATTTTTGTCTTGTCTTTGTGTGTGTGTGGAGGGAAGGCATTTCCGAAGACAAATATTCCATAATATACTTGGGGAAAAGCAGCATTCTCTGACGGTATAGACAAATGGTTAACCATACTTCTACCCAGTTTGTGTTGTAGGTGAGAAATAAAGTGAGGCTTGCCAGAATTAGTAGTCGGAATTAGTAGTGATGACTTTGGTGCTTAGGAATAATTCTCAGACATAACCTCTAGTGTTTGCTTTTTACTTGCTGCCCTGATAAAGGTTGATAGTGTGATTAAAGTTACTGAAGACGACAGTAAAGGGTGCTTTTGCATCTTGTGTGTTTATTAATATAGTCTAAGGATGTTGGTGATGGTCCAGACAATGATAGTAGTAACAGTGGTGGTAGTTATGGAATTTAGCTTCTAAACTTAAAAAAAAAGGTTAACAAACATCAGAAATGGAAATTTAAAAGGTAAAAATGACCAGAATTGGAGAGTAATAATATGTTTATCTGTGCTTGTCAGAATGCTGACAATCCACATGGTTGCTGTTGGTGGGAGTGTAAGTTAGTTCAACCATTGTGGAAGACAGTGTGGTGATTCCTCAAGGATCTAGAACCAGAAATACTATTTGATCCAGCAATCCCATTACTGGATATATACCCAAAGGATTATAAATCATTCTACTGTAAAGACACATGCACACATATGTTTATTGCAGCACTATTCACAATAGCAAAGACTTGGAACCAACGCAAGTGCCCATCAGTGATAGACTGGATAAAGAAAATGTGGCACATATACACCATGGAATACTATGCAGCCATAAAAAAGGATGAGTTCATGTCCTTTGCAGGGATGTGGATGAAGCTGGAAACCATCATTCTCAGCAAACTAACACAGGAACAGAAAACCAAACACCACACGTTCTCACTCATAATTGGGAGCTGAACAGTGAGAACACATGGACACAGGGAGGGGAATATCACACACTGGGGCCTGTCTGGGGGTAGGGGGCAAGAGGAGGGATAGCATTAGGAGAAATACCTAATGTAGATGACGGGTTGATGGGTGCAGCAAACCACCATGACACATGTATAACTATGTAACAAACCTGCATGTTCTGCACATGTATCCCAGAACTTAAGTATAATTAAAAAAAAAAAAAAAAGAAAAAAAAATTACTGGGCCTGGTGACTTGTGCCTTTAGTCCTGGCTGCTTGGGAGGCTGAGGCACAAGAATCACTTGGGCCTGAGAGGCAGAGGTTGCAGTGAGCTGAGATCATGCCACTGTACTCTAGCCTGGGTGACAGAATGAGACTCTATCTCAAAAAAAAAAAAAAAAGAAAAAAAAAAAGGATGTTGGAACTGAATCCTAAACCCTTTATAGATTGTGAAGCAGTGAAATATAAAATCAATTGATGTAAAATTTTTCTTGAATAAATTTTAGAGCTGATAAATTGGCAACATTTGGATCCTAGTATACTGAAACATAGGTCTTACGTTGGATTCCTTTCTGTATGACTAATAAATTGGTCCTGTATGGGATAAGAGGAGCCTCTGAAAGAATGAAGATAATATAGACTAGAAAATAAAACACATTCGGTGTGCTTCTTTATACGTATATTTTATTTCATCTATATATTTGAGACAGAGTCTTGCTCATTCACCCAGGCTAGAGTTCAGTGGTGTTATTATGGCTCACTGCAACCTCTGCCTCCCAGACTCTAGTAGGTGAGACTATAGGCATGCCCCCCCATGGCTGGCTAAGTTTTTTGTATTTTTTGTATAGATGGGGTTTTGCCATGTCACCCAGGCTGGTCTAAAACTCCTGGGCTAAAACAATCCATCTGCCTCAGCCTCCCAAAGTACCGGGATTATAGGCATGAGACACTGTGTCTGGCCTGCTTCTTTGTATATGTATAGCACAATATAGGTTTTAATTATCGTTAAGTCTACAATTTGTAATTTTCTTTGACCCACCTTAATATACTGCTCTGCTTTTTCTTACTTTTAGTCTTGTTAAAAGTAAGAACATTCAACAGTCTTTTTCCATGCCCAAATCCCTACTAACAGTGATATTAAAACTAATTGTGTATTTAAAAAAAAAAAAAGAAAGGAAAAACAACTGATAATGAAGACAAGTGTACAACTGTGGTGCAAAAAATATTTTAGTTCTAAGAGGCTCTTTTTAAAAATAGCAAATCAAACACTGTGACAAAAATTAGACCTAGTTATTGTAGATAGCTAGATACAGATCATCATCATGTTGTTATTTCACTCTGCTACTTTTATGAGCACGTATTTCTTTATGTGAAGTTCTAAGGATTTGTGTTTTAATAAGTCATTGTTGCATCTATATATGTCCTCCTTAAGAGTCCAAATAACGTACTGGTTATATAAAATCCTGCAAATGTCTTTTGGGATACCTGGATTATATAGCGCTACATCCAAAAATCATATAGATGAGTATTTTATCCATAGAAGCCAAATATAAAGCCTTGGCTACAAAATGGCGTTTCTTGTTAGGAATGCTATTCTACAGTTACAATCATAATATGGTGCTGAATTTGGCTCTAGTTGAAAATAATGGCAGATATTCTAATAAGTTTCATTTTGCCAAGACCTGAGCAAAAGATGGATGCTCTAACTTCCCTTTTTCAATTCACATCTTATCACTGCTAACATCTTAAATTAGTACATGTGAGTTAAAAATGCATTTTGGAACTTGGCAATGGCTACTTTTCACAGTAAGAGGAGTTATTGGGTAACCAACATAGGATTTTTCCCCCTCTCTTTTTCAGTAAAAATCAATTCTTGATGATGATCCAAATCAGCAACAATGCTTTACATTTGTATAAGACTTTACTGTTTCCTAAGTGCCTTTTTTTCATGATGCCCTTTCAATGAGTCTTTACAGTGAATAGGAGAGAAGAGAAAACAAGTTCCTAAGAAGTGAACAGAGGTCCAAACAAGTTACCCTTGTTTACCTCCTCTTGCCTGTTACACCGTAGAGCCAAGTGGCTGTATCTCAGCATAGGTCAGTCATAGAATTCAGTAGATTAAAATAATGATAAGAGCTAACACTGAAATGCTTTCCAGTTTACAGATAAGTTTCTTTTAATATTCATTATTTAATCTTTAAAACGATCTATTAGGAGATATATTGCCTTCCTCATCCCCATTTTACCGGTGAGGAAACCAAGGTTCAGAGGTTTTATGTGACCTTGGCTCAGGCTATGGCAGACCCAGGATTGAATCCCTGCCCCTGAACTCCTTTTCCTGTTCACTTTCCATTACCCGTGTGCCCAAATAGCTTTCCAATCCAAACATTACTTAATATTGAACTGTTTAATGGCATGCAATTGCCTTCTGGGAGAAAAGACCACCCTGCGTCTCTCTTAAAGAAACAGCAAATTTGATTTACATCACCCTGAGGTTATGTTGCTAAGTAACAGAGAGAGGTGACCCAGAAAATAGCACTTAGATAACTAAGCTTTATTTCTGCTTACCTTAATACATTTCTGAGCCATAGCAATGGGTCAAAAACAAGAAGAGGATAAAAACACTTTAAATTTGATTTTACTTAATCTGTTTTACTATTTATTCACTTTAAGAGGTACACAATATTGATTTCTCCATTGAGTTAACTTTTGAGTTACCTTTAAAAAATTGTATCCTTCTTTATATTCTGGAACTTAATGCTCATTCTGAGAATCCAAGTTATCTCTTTAGATGTGAACAGTTTATATTTGATAATCCCTGAGAGGAAGCACTATCATTATTCCTATTGGATTAATAAGGAAACTAAGATTTGGAGAAAATAAGTACATGCCAAAGTCCCTTAGTGAGGGAACAGAAGACACAGAATGGAAGCTAGATCTGCCCTGTCCCTTCTGCCCCTAACCACCGCACTCTACTGCCTCCTTGTGGCCCACCTGAAAACTGGGCTACAGCCTGCAGCATCACTGCCCAGTGGAAATGACAGCCATACATGTAGTTTACATTTTTTTAGGTAGCCATACTTTAAAACATTTTAAAAAGTGAAATTATTTTTAATAATATTTATTTAACCCTAATGTATTCAAATTATTTTAGCATGTGATTAATATTAAAACAATTTTTAAAATTTAATGTAAAAAATTGCAAATATTACTGAGATGGTGTGCATTCTTTTTTTTTTTAATGAAATCTTTGGAATGCAATGTGTGCTTTACACTTACAGCACATCTCAGACCAGCCATATTTCAAGTGTTCAATAGCCACATGTAATTTGTGGCTACTATGTTGTACAACACAGATGTTTATTAATAACCTTGACTTTGAAAGAAATACGAGTCTTTGTCCAGGCCAGAAGCTCTAAATAAGATGTGACTCTGTCAGAGCATCCAAGGCAATCTTATAGCAACTCATTTGAATTCTTGGAATTATATGACAGACAGCTTTAGACCCATTCATAGCAGCAGACTTCACTGAGTGTTATCCAAATATATCCGGCCCCTTTTATGACCATTTCACTGGACTTTGCAGCTAATATGTTATGATGCTGTGCAGCACATTTACAGTGTGAGAGGTTGATAAGAAGCAGCTTTCCATGCCAGCATTCTTAATTTATATTAATTCTTGTTGGCTTTGCTTAGAATTTAAAATGTCAAAAAAAAAAAAAAAGAAGAAAGAAAATAGGCAAGATTAGCATGAACTTTTTATGGATGAACAGAGCGGAAGTCCCTGATGGCTCAATAGAATATAATAGAATATTTAAATTCAGGATATGGGAAAAATATTTCTGTGAATGCTCGGTTAAAATAGCTGTTGGTGTTTATTACTGAAATGGAATATAAAAAGAACTTCTTGAAGAACCATGTCATACCTCCCTTATTGCCAAAACTACCTTTTTTTCACGTAATAGAATATGAGTGTTATATAGGTATTACAATAAATCTTATAATCAAAATTCAGAGGAAAATGTAATGGAATGTCCAATAATTGAACTATATAGAAGATGAATTTGATAACAGCATATATCTGATTTAGTTTAGTCTGATCCTTTAGAAAATTGAATATCTAAAAAATATTAGGAGGCAGAAATAAGGGTAACCATTATCTTTTTTTTTTCTTTTTTTTTAATTATACTTTAGGTTTTAGGGTACATGTGCACAATGTGCAGGTTTGTTACATATGTATCCATGTGCCATGTTGATTTCCTGTATCCATTAACTCGCCATTTAGCTTTAGGTATATCTCCTAATGCTGTCCCTCCCCCCTCCCCCCACCCCACAACAGTCCCCAGAGTGTGATGTTCCCCTTCTTGTGTCCATGAGTTCTCATTGTTCAATTCCCACCTATGAGTGAGAACATGCGGTGTTTGGTATTTTGTCCTTGCGATAGTTTACTGAGAATGATGTTTTCCAGTTGCATCCATGTCCCTACAAAGGACACGAACTCATCATTTTTTATGGCTGCATAGTATTCTATGGTGTATATGTGCCACATTTTCTTAATCCAGTCTATCGTTGTTGGACATTAGGGTTGGTTCCAACTCTTTGCTATCGTGAATAGTGCCGCAATAAACATACGTGTGCATGTGTCTTTATAGCAGCATGATTTATAGTCCTTTGGGTATATACCCAGTAATGGGATGGCTGGGTCAAATGGTATTTCTAGTTCTAGATCCCTGAGGAATCGTCACACTGACTTCCACAATGGTTGAACTAGTTTACAGTCCCACCAACAGTGTAAAAGTGTTCCTATTTCTCCACATCCTCTCCAGCACCTGTTGTTTCCTGCTTTTTTAATGATGGCCATTCTAAGTGGTGTGAGATGGTATCTCACTGTGGTTTTGATTTGCATTTCTCTGATGGCCAGTGATGATGAGCATTTCTTCATGTGTTTTTTGGCTGCATAAATGTCTTCTTTTGAGAAGTGTCTGTTCATGTCCTTTGCCCACTTTTTGATGGGGTTGTTTGTTTTTTTCTTGTAAATTTGTTTGAGTTCATTGTAGATTCTGGATATTAGCCCTTTGTCAGATGAGTAGGTTGCAAAAATTTTCTCCCATTCTGTAGGTTGCCTGTTCACTCTGACGGTAGTTTCTTTTGCTGTGCAGGAGCTCTTTAGTTTAATTGGATCCCATTTGTCAATTTTGGCTTTTGTTGCCACTGCTTTTGGTGTTTTAGACATGAAGTCCTTGCCCACGCCTATGTCCTGAATGGTATTGCCTAGGTTTTCTTGTAGGATTTTAATGGTTTTAGGTCTAACATTTAAGTCTTTAATCCATCTTGAATTAATTTTTGTATAAGGTGTAAGGAAGGGATCCAGTTTCGGCTTTCTACATATGGCTAGCCAGTTTTCCCAGCACCGTTTATTAAATAGGGAATCCTTTCCCCATTTCTTGTTTTTGTCAGGTTTGTCAAGGGTAACCATTATCTTTAAGTGCTAGGGATATATTTCCTAACACCTTTGGCTCTAGCCACACAAACTTTTATTTCATAAAAAGGAAGTTGATACATTCATGATAGTAGTTTTTCTCTACCTTTTAACTGAAGCCCCGGAGGTAGACAATGCCAGCCACATGGATAAAGAAAACTTTTTGACACCCTTACTACCACATTAGTATACCAGCTTCAGATGAGCATTTTCTGCATCCTCCTCTTAGCGTGAAATTCTGTTCCCCACTCTCCACCCCTGTGGTAGTGACCTGTTTCCTCCACCTTTAGTTACTTCTAGTCCCAGTCCTATTACACTTGCTCCCCTTCATCTTTGTCCAAATTATGTTTGTTTAGCTCTGTCTCTCTGCTCTTTTTTTTTTTTTTTTTTTTTTTTTTGAGATGGAGTCCTGCTCTGTCCCCCAGGCTGGAGTGCAGTGATGCAATCTCCCTGCTCTTTTAAAGCCCAGTCCAGCATCTCATAACACCATCCTCATCACTGCCATTTCACAACTTCTTCTACCTTCTTCCGTCATCCTCAGGGACTTGAGCACCAGGGCAGTGACTCTCCATTGCCCACCAAACTATGCTGCCCTCTTCAGCAAGAAGATCCATCAACCAGTTCCTGTGCTTCTGTCCCTTCAGGGCCCCCCATTTATGCCCTACCTTAGCATTTACCAACATGGCCAGGCCACTGGCTTTTTAATTATGCAGACTTTGTTGTACTCTAGCACTTGAACTCTGAAATGCTCCTCTTTGAGCTTAAACTCTTACCTCTGTCCTCCCTTCCCTTTTCCCTACTCTCTCACTCCCGCTGACACTTTAAAGGGGTCATGATTATGACCTGCCACCTCCTCACTCCTCTCAGTTGCCTTCTATTAAGACCTGACCATCCACATAGCTTCCGTGACAGGTGCTATTCTCCCGCTCCCTCTTTCCTGCCGGCCCTGCACTTGATCACTGTTAGAACCTCTCTTCTCTCTGATTTTTGTATTCATAATTTATAACCCTATCTCTAATTTATCTGATGTATTTCAGTAATGCACGTGACATCAACGTAGACTCTTTCACACTTTTACCAATATTTACCTGCCTGACCAGGCCAACCCAAGTTACTTCACTACCTGTATTTTGCTTTCCCTAGAACGGTATTTCTCAATTTTTTTTTCGTTATCATACTCACCTCTTTTAAGGAGCTTTTTAAGATATTTTTTCTTATCAGCTTTCTCCCCAATTAAACACTCAAGAATAAGATTTGTTACATAGGATTGAGCTTGGAAAGACTACAAACCATTGTAATGTCTATGATTATTTTTCACCACCACCATCCCCACCCCAATAAGCAATTTTCACTGCTGTAGAGAATGTAGGACTCTAGACCGTCATCCAATCTATCAAATGATAGAGGAAAAAAACAGAAATCTGAGTTGAATGGGATCCCTACATGGAAAACAAAACCATGATTAGGGGTAAGAGCTGTTGAAAATGCATTCCTTATAGTCTTTTATGTTATCTCCTGTTTCCCTAATGCATGCATCCTCTGTTCCCCTCCTCAGTGCCCTGTACACACACCCAGAAGACAACTTCATCCCTTACTTTTACTTAGAATATTCAGGTCATTCAAGGTGGAATATTACAGTTTCCTTTCTTTCTATCCGAAAATTTCCTGCATGTTCACAGACTCCCGCTTACTTTGCTCTCCCATAGAAGAAAGCCTTACTAATATCTTGCCTCCTTCATGAGGCTAGTGTTTATACCTGTGTTTATGTGTTTTTTTAAATTGAGGCATAACTAACGTGTATTAAAATGCACAAAGTGTTCAGTGCAATGAGTTTTGACAATTTTATGTGCTCTTATAATTATTCCCAAAATAACATAGACAATTTCCATCACCCCAGAAAGACCTTTCATACCTTCTTCCAGTAAATTTCCACCTCCCCTGAGGCAATCACTGTTCTGATTTTATTTTTTTTACGATAAATTAGTTTGGCCCTAGAACTTTATTTTAAAGTGATAATTTGGTATGTATTTTTGGCATCTGGATATTTTCACTTAGCACAATTTTTTAGTCTTATCCATGTTGTTACATATTTCTTTTTATTGCTGAGAAGTATTCTATCGAAATTAATCTTACATAATTTGTTTATCCATTTACTGTGGGTGGATACTTGGTTTGTTTACAGGTATGGGTTATTACGGATAAAGCTGTTGTGAATATTCACTTCCCAATCTTTGTATGTTCATTTTTCTTGGGTAAATACATATTTATTTATATAAATAATATCTAAATATATAACATATATAAATAATATATAATTTATATATTTAATTTATTAATTTATATATTTAATTTATTTAAATATATCTTACATATTATATATTATTTATATATTATATAATATATAAATAAATATATTAATATTTATACATTATATATTTTTATATTATTTATATATTATTTATATGTAATATATAACATATACTATATTATATATTTATATTTTTATATGTAATATATAAATATATAATATATATAATTATATATTTACATGTAACATATAAATATATAGTTATATGTTAATTATATATATAATTATATATTTATATATATAAATATATAATTACATGTAAATATATAATTTATATATAATTATATATTTACATATTAATTTTATATATAATTATATATTTACATGTAACATATAAATATATAAATATAGGTGTAGAATTGTGGGTGTTTCTTTAATGTTTTCAGAAATTACTGTATTAGTCTGTTCTCATATTGCTAATAAAGACATACCTGAGACTGGGTAATTTATGAAGAAAAAGAGGTTTAATGGATTCACAGTTTCACATGGCTGAGGAGGCTTCACAATTACGGTGGAAGGTGAAGCAGGAGCAAAGACACATCTTACATGGCAGCAGGCAAGAGAGCATGTGCAGGGGAGCTGTACTTTATAAAACCATCAGATCCCCATGAGACTTATTCACTAGCAGGGCAACAACATGGGGAAAACCTGCCCCCATGATCCAATTACTTCCCACCGGGTCCGTCCCACAACATGTGGGGATTATGGGAGCTGCAATTCAAGATGAGATTTGGGTGGGGACACAGCCAAACCATATCAATTCACAAACAGTTCTCCAAAATAATTGTGCCATTTTTCACTCCATCGGCAATAGGGAAAGATTCACTGGGTCCATATCCTTGTGAACATTTGGTGCTGTGTTTTAGCCATTAGTGGTCATTAGTGTAGAATCCACATGTGTTCCTGATTCTGTTCCTCTCCTCTTCTATTACCATAGGCTCTCTCTCAGGTCTTCAGATTCTCTCCAGTCCACAACTTCAGCATGCCCCAGATCCCCCTAGGGAACCTTTCTCAGTAGAGGTGCTCCCTCTAGTTGTTGTCTTCACTGTTTGCTTTTGATCAAATTGGCAAGAAGAATGGTTAGCGCCTGGTGCTTCTCCTTCTTTCCACCTGTTCACACAGCTGTCTAGTGCATTCACTGCTCTGCCAGCTTTTACTCCCTTAGTTTCTCTGCAGTGAAGAATATGACACTGTTGATCTCTGTCTGATTTCGAAGCTCTTTATTTCATTGCTTCTATCACAGTGCAGTATTTTGCTCTTCCAAATCCAACATCTGCTCTTCTTAAGAAATTCACTTCATATCCATTGTGTACACACATAGAGTCCAAATGTCTTAGCATTCAGGGCTTTCCATAATCCTGCCACTTCCCTCCTTATTCTTCACTCTTCTCCCATATTGTGTAAACCCAGACCCCAGCCAGATTAGCCATTTGTCAATGTATGAGAAATACTAACCTGCCAGGTTACATTTGAGAGACTGTGACTGAGGTTTTAAATTGAGAACTTTCCAGTTCATTTAAAATGTGGTTTCATTTACATTTTTATCATTTCATGGTCAGTGGCTGTCCAAAATTAAGTTATCTAGGAAATAACGAGAGTGTCTATGTACTTACTCAAGATTTGGCAGTTGTTTGTATGTAAACAGATTGCTAATGATTAAACTATTTTTGTGAGTCCCTCTCCCCTACTGCAACTCCACTCATTTATACTGTGATTACTGATGAGTTGAGGTTGCATTGTTTTAAGTCCATCATGTGCTTTGCAAGGAATCTTCTCTCAATCTTTCCTTTTCCTTTTGTAACGACTGCAGTAAACACCACGGAGACCTGAAGACAGAGCTGCCCAGGAAGTGCTGGGTGGGAGCAAGCTTTGAGGAATCCCCTGGTTTTTGTTTACATTCTCTTGAAGGAGTTGGAATGTCATCATTTTCCTTCCTTGCATAAATATTTCTAACAGAGGATAATTAAACAGGCCAGACTGTTTTGTCGAGTACAAGAGTTTTCAGTAGTGTCCCTTGTCCTGAAAATCATTTTCCCACCCCATTCACCCTTATGATCTTTCCTGGAATCCCTTGTTATCTTGTGCCCTTGAGCTCCTGTGCTGCCTGAAAGACTTGGGATGACTCAAGATATAGGTGAAAAAGGAATAATTTTTGGAATGACTCAAGGTAAAAGAGGAATTTTTTTTTTAAGAGAAAGGGACTCACTATGTTGCCCAGGCTGGAGTGTAGTGGCTATTCACAGGTGCGATCATAGCGCACAGCAGCTTCAAACTTCCAAACTCCTGGGCTGAAGCGATCCTCCTGCCTCAGCCTCCCGAGTAGCTGGGACTAGTCTGATTCAATTAAAAGAATGAAAGAAATGTGGATAATCATTGAAAATTTCTTTCTGCACACATTTGTCTTACTTTAGGGTACCAAGTGCCTGAACTTTTTTTCTAAAGCCCAGTAGGAGATCAACTTTACCTAGACAATTAAATTTGGCATATAGGCTGTTAGACATGATCAAAAGGCTTTTAAATCTAAAAATGCTCTGTGTAGGCCAGGAAGAGGAACAGGAAGGACAGAAAGAGGAATATGCATGTTCCACTCCTGTCTGTGACCTGCAGGGTCTGTCCCAGGAAGCGTGAGGTAAGGCCCCTTCCCTTCTTGGTGACTCCTTAGCAATTCTGCCAACCTCCCTCACATTTGTACCCTCCTCATACAGGGCCCAGTTCCCTTAGTTTGGTGTTTTCCTGCTGTGCCTCTTGTCTGCTGGCCAGCATAGCAGGGCTGTCTGCCCTCAGCTTTCTGGCCACCCTCCTCCTGCAAGTGACAGGGACAACAGTAACTGGCACTTAAATGTCTGTCTGCTCAGCACTTCTCATGAGCCTGCCCACACCGGTTGTCTAGGACAGGCACATCACTCTCCGATTACAGACTGAGAATCACAGGAGGAGAGAGCTCAGGGCCAGGAAACTGATGCCAGTGCTTTCTGCCGCATCATGCTGCCTCAATTCCACCTCCTGCGTGTTCTCCTCAAGACTAGCAGCTGGGAGAGCTTAGCGAGTTTGACTCTCAATTCTACTGCGAAATTACATGTGACCTTGGGAAAAGGATTTTACCTTGCAGTGCCTCCAACTGCTCATGTATAAAGTGCAAATAATACTAGTAACTACATCTTTCATGAGTACTAAATACAATAATGCAAATAAGTCCTTAATATAGGCCCTATCACCCAATGAAGATGAAATAAGCTTTAACTATTAGTAATTATCACCAGCCCAGGGACATAATTTCTCACTTTCAATTTGAAACTCAGGTCCTTGGTATAAAATGAGTAATGAATCAGAAGTAGATAATGCATTTTCTACCCCTACAGTTGAACAGCTCGGGGGAATTTAAACTTTGCTGAGGCTTAGTTTCTATCTCTTTTTTTTTTTTTTTTTTTTTGAGAGACAGAGTCTTGCCCTGTCACCCAGACTGGAGTGCAGTGGGCCGATCTCAGCTCACTGCAACCTCCACCTCCCAGGTTTTAGCGATTCTCCTGCCTCAGCCTCCTGAGTAGCTGGGACTACAGGCATGAGCCACTATGCTTGGCTAAGTTTTGTATTTTTAGTAGAGACGGGGTTTCACCATGTTAGCCAGGCTGGTCTCGAACTCCTGACCTCAAATGATCCTCATGCCTCAGCCTCCCGAAATGCTGGGATTATAGGCGTGAGCCATTGTGCCCGGCCTCCATCTCTTTAAAACAAAGGGTGAGAACAAGTGATCTCATAGAATTATGTAGCTGCAAGAATCTGTGGTTTTAACTACGACTACAGATTTCTGGTCTCTTAACTGAGAAGTAAAAGAAAAAGAAGACCAGAGAAGAACTTGAAAGTCCCTTTTCTCTCCAGAGGAAGTACTTGCATTGTAATAGCATCCTGCCTCTGCAGAAAGAAAAACCCATCTGTGAGGCTTCTGGTAGAAATTTGAGCTGGGAATCTTGCTGGAGAGGAGAAAGGAGCAAGTGGAGCTAGCATTTATGCCTCCTTCTATGTGCCAGACACTGCTAAGCACACCACTCATGTTCTTTTATTCCACCCTTACAGGAACCTAAAGAGGTAGAGATTATTTAATAATAAGCACATTTCTCTTTGGCCACTGGGGCTCCCAGAGATGAAACATCTAACACATCATTCAACTGGTGAGGGCAGAGCTGAGATTTAGACCACCACAAGCCTGAGCCTAAACCCAGGAACATGCATTAAACTGCATCATCAAAGCATCCCTTTAGCTATGGGGTAAATGAATCCTGACTAAATTAACTCATTCTCAGCTGCCTTCCCTTTTAGGTCCCTACCTGGGAGCATTGTTTTTACATTTTCCCTTAATCTTGAAAGGATTTAGCATATCTATTTGCATACACTTTGAAGTGAAGCTGGCTTGGGACTAGTTTCTCCCAGCCCACCTCCATGCACAGAACCAGCCCTGCAGATGCAGAGGAAGGCACAGTGGGGCAGGTGTTCCGCTGCCTGGGTGCAGAGCAGTGACCTCATCCGGATGACGATAGACACCAAGAGTCGTTCCAAAGGAACAAAGGAGAGGAATTCAGGACTAACGTTTCCTCAGGACCCACTCTGTGCCATCCCCAGTGTGAGGTGTGTGTGTGAGCGGCATCTCCATCTCTGCTGCCCGTTGACTAGATAGAGTCAAAGCTTTCCATCTTACCATTTCTCAGTTTCCAGGTGGGAGAAGGGTAGGATGGGGGGTGGGAGGGAGGCAAGTGGCCTATTCTCTGAATGTTAACTATTAGGCCGGTGCCACTTTTGCACCACTGTATCTAATGAGTTTGACTGTGAATTGACTTTTTTTTTTTTTTTTTTTTGAGATGGAGTTTTCGCTCCTGTTGCCCAGGCTGGAGTGCAATGGCATGATCTCAGCTCACTGCAACCCCTGCCTCCGGGTTCAAGTGATTCTCCTGCCTCAGCCTTTCGAGTAGCTGGGATTAAAGTCACCCCCACCACCATGCCCAGCTAATTTTTGTATTTTTAGTAGAGACGGGCTTTCACCGTGTTGGCCAGGCTGGTCTCAAACTCCTGACCTCAGGTGATCTGCCTGCCTTGGCTTCCCAAAGTATTGGGATTACAGGCATGAGCCACTGCACCTGGCAAAAATATTTTTTAAAATTCTTTATAACCACATAATATGAATCTGTGTCCTCCAGACGGTTCCATGTGGCTTCTGTAGAAAGTCAAGCAGAAAAATTAGGGCGAACCGCTAGTAAACTAGATGCTGTATTTCCATTACATTTCCCAGGTGTGCTCAGTAAACTTGAATCTAAAGGAAGCTACACAGAATATAATCTGATTTTCTTTTCTTTCTGTACAGGAAAGATAGTAGAGCCACAGAAACATGTGTGCTCTGTAAAGATCATCTCGGTCAGACATTTACAATTTGACTTTCACAATTCAGTTTTTTAGATGAGCTGGTAAAGTCAATAGGCCAAAAAAAAGCCATGATCTTTTTTTATTTGTTGGGAACATCAATTTTGAATCCAACAACAACAAACACCCCGACAAAGGAATAGTAATTAAGAGGTCTGCCCAGCATTCCAAGTTCACACTGTGGTTAATGGGAAATTTTATTGCCACCAAAAGGGTCGCCAAATCCATTTATTTCTGTTACTGGCATTTCCTACGTTCTCCCCAAATGTCAATACTTTTTCAAAGCAAGCATCTGCTTTCAGTTTAAATGAATATGTCATGAGACTTTAGACAGGAATCCAAAAAGTTCTCTAAATTGACAAACTTACCCAGTGCTTAATTACTAAAAGAAAAATGTGGTGAAACCTTGTTTGCTTTTGCTAAATATCTGTCACTGACATGGAGCCATGAAAGTGAGATGATGCAAATGTTTTTACTTAACACACAGGAAAAACAGTCCCACTGCTGTGTAACCAAAGGGAAAATTCCCTGTGAAACTACAAGTGTTTAATGGCAAAATTTGCACATTCTGAACAAGATCTAATTTCTACTTAATGTTTCTCTTATGAAATCAATGATGATGTCACTGGTCCCAGGAACACATTCTTGGGAATTTTTTAGCCTTTTAGAATCTCCCGGGGGAAACATGAGAGAGTTGAGTTTTGCTGCACAATATTAGGAGATTTTTATTTATGTTATGATGGATAACACAGGAGCTAAGACTTGGATATGCAATCAAGGATATTCACAATACAGCCCCTATGAGAAAGAAAACTGCCTCTTCTCATTGCAGGACTCCCGCCTCAGAGTTCTACTCTGCCCAAGCCCATTCTGCCACATTTCCTGGTATCCAGGAGTATCTTTCATGGGGCAAATTAACCAGCCAGTGCCACCTTTCACTTTTGGTCAGATTGTCCCAGGGAAGCCTTCTTTATCCTGTTTTTTTAGCTTTCAGCATCCTATTATATTTAGCCTCCTATGCAGGATCAATTGAGCCATGCTAAGCAGAATCACCTGAGAGGCTTAGAATCCTAATGATTCCTGGGCCCCACCAAGACCTGCTGAATCTTACCAGTCCTGGCATTCTGCGTTTTACCAAACACCTGGAGAGTTTTACCCACCAGAATTTCAGAAGCGTTGATCTAAGGGAGAAGTAAAGACAAAATATTTTAGATCACGGAGGATTATTATCAGTCGTCAGCTAGTGACGCTGTTTAGCAGTTAAGGAAATTCCAGATGCTGCAGGGCAATAATATTGCCAAATTCTGGAGCAGTTTTACGCTTACCTGCACTTTCTACCTATCCAGGGATCCCCAAGAGTTCCATCAGTGCCAGTTGAACCCTCTACCAGAAGCTCTGAGAGTCCTTGTTGTTCTTAGTGTCTTTTGTATCACATGAGTTCTTAAAGGGATTCAGAGTTTTCTTTTCTGTGACTCCAAAATCAAAGTGTGTCTATGCCTGATTGGACAGGATATATACTGATGTTTGATTTTATCTATTTTTCACTAATTATGGGCTAGTTAACTCAGGCCTTTCAATATAACTCAGAGAAATGACCCATGGACTTGGTCAGTTCAGAGAAGAAAAGTTATTTTAATATTTTTACCCTTTGAAATTGACCTGTCAATTCAGTCTAAATGGCTAAATGGCTATATTAATACAATGCTATGAATTTAGGTATGATGATTATTAGATTAAAAATCTATTGTGGGGCCGGGCGAGGTGGCTCATACCTGTAATCCCAGCACTTTGGGAGGCAGAGGCAGGTGGATCACGAGGTCAAGAGATTGAGATCATCCTGGCCAACATGGTGAAACACCGTCTCTACTTTTGTAAGTTAGCTGGGTGTGGTGGCGCTTGCCTGTAATCCCAGCTACTTGGGAGGCTGAGGCAGGAGAATTGCTTGAACCTGGGAGGCAGAGGTTGCAGTGAGCCGAGATTGCGCCACTGCACTCCAGCCTGGGTGATGGAGCAAGACTCTGTCTCAAAAACAACAACAACAACAACAACAAAAACACAGAAACAAAAAACTATTGTGGTATCAGACACAAAGAAAAATTTCTCTGATGTGTAACCCAAGCTTTTTATGAATAGTTTGAAATGTGGAAGGATATTACTTAGGAGAGACTATATCAAAAATGGCACATTCTCCTTGGTTTTAAAAAGTAAGAAAAGAATAGGTTTCAATGGGTGATTTTTACAAACATTAAATGACTTAATAATAAAAGCCAAAACATAGACAGTACCTACCAAGTGCCTGAGATGCATGGGGGTCAGATAATTTGCCTAAGGAAACACAGCTAGTAAGTGGTAGATGTAGAGTGAGATGCCAGTCCTTCTGGTTTTTAAGTCTGTACTTTTAACTACCGTATGGTCGTAAGGTGGATAGGCAGCTTAGCAGTGTGCTTGGTAAGGAACAGATTTTCAAAACATGGATGCTGTGCCTGTGATTTTCTTATTCTAAGTTAGGCTTGGGCTGCTTCTGTCTTCCTTAGGACCACATCTATAATGCTTAAAGTACTGTAGAAACAAAAAATGTAACATGGGGGAATCATATTGTCACCTTTTGTCAAATTTTATTCAAATGTTGGAAAACATTTAAGGAGATTTACAAAGATCTAGAAATAAAGAGTAAAACTATGGCTTTTTGTTTGTTTGTGTTTATTTTTTTTTGAGACGGAGTCTCACTGTCACCCAGGCTGGAGTGCAGTGGTGCGATCTCGGCTCACTGCAAGCTCCGCCTCCCGGGTTCACACCATTCTCCTGCCTCAGCCTCTCAAGTAGCTGGGACTACAGGCGCCCGCCACTGTGCCTGGCTAGTTTTTGTATTTTTAGTAGAGACAGGGTTTCACTATGTTGGCCAGGCTGGTCTCGAACTCCTCTGACCTCACGATCCACCTGCCTCGGCCTCCGAAAGTGCTGGGATTACAGGCATGAGCCACTGTGCCTGGCCAAAACTATGGTGATTTTTTTTTAAAAAAAACGAACGCAGCAATTATTGAATTTCTACTCTGTGCAAGTCACTTTTCTGGAATTGGGGGAAAAAAAAGTAACATTAGTAAGATCGTAGGTCCCACCTGCGAAGGAACTTAAAACCTAGTGGTCACAGACAAATTGTATAACATTTCAGCGAGTGAACACAGAAATGCCAAGTGTGGCCTCAATGGAACACTCTAGATTTGAAGTTCTAAATTAGAGTCCAGGTGTTATCAAAGCTGTGTGACTGGGGACAAATCACTTGAGCTCTCTAAACCTTAGTTTTTTATTCATTTGGGGTGATGGTGGTTGGTATTTTTGTCAAAATCTTTGAAAGGGAGATAATTATGCCAAATTTATAATGCTTAATGAGAATTAGAGTAAATTACTTAGCATGGTCCTTGGCAGAGAGTAAATGTTTAGGAAACAACTATTGTGAAATATGCAGCTTAAAAAACTTGTCTGCATGGCACATTCACTGTTAGATGGACCTGGATCCCCCCTCCCAAGAGGTAGCAGTAGGTTCCCCACACGTGCTTCACTCGGATCTCAGAGAATAAACATATAGAGGTCAGAATGGGGCTTCTAGGTAGCATTTTCCTACCATATTTTTCCTGTGATGATAGAAAAAAAAGCTGAAATATCAGAAAGGTGATACATATGTATACATATGTTCTTCGTTTTGCTAAGTGTTTTTACGAGCTTTGAGCTGGGCAAGTCAGGGAAGCTGTCTCTGGGAACCAGAGTTGAATAGGAAGGAGAGAAAAGCCATCTATGAAGTGGTGTGGGAAGAACACCAGGCTGAGAGGTGGAAGACCTAGGGCTAGTGCCTTCTTTTTGCTTAGGAGCAGGGCAAATCACGAAAGCGCTCTGAATCTCAGTCTCTAGTACCGTAAATTGAGGTTGGAGTCTATCCATAATTCTCAAATCTGGGCGATTGTCATATTCATATGGAGGGCGTCCTATTAAGAGGCCAAGCCTCAGAGCACTACCGTCTTTTTTAAAGCACACCCAGTGATTTTTAAGGTACAGTGAAGATAATCAATGGAGTAGGTCATTGTTAGGTTCTGCAGAATAGATGCCAAAGGCCACCCAGTTTCGCTGGAGTAGCAGGTACCTGGGTATGTTTGGAATGCTAGTCAGAACCATATTGTAGAGGGTTTTAGCCTAAGAGTCTATCTGTAGGTAGTTGGACATTAATAAAGATTTTTATATATGAAAGCAGTGGTCTAGAAAAAGTTCTTCCCGTTGTCGGCACATAATAAAAGGAGAAGAATGAGGGAACTAAAAGCAGATGTGTGAACCAAGGCATTAGCAAGCAAAATCGAGTAAAATGCTGAGTAAGACTGCAATAATCCAATAGTATTGTAGGACTGATTTTTAATATGGGATAATTAGAGAAACATGTGCTATAATACAGATATGAAAAAGGGATGCTACTAACATCAGAAACAGTTTGAAATGAAGTTTCAATCTCACATAGTAATCATATTACTATATAATCAAGGAAGGTTTTATTTAGATGAATTATCTTCTCTAAGTTACTGTGTCAAAGCCATAAGCTCCCACCAAGGGGTGAGCAAGAGAGACTATAGAAGAAATACTTTCTTCCTTCCTCTCCCTTTTAGAAACAATAACAAATCACCACTTATCAACTTATTGGGCTTTCTTTAAAAAGAATTTAAAAATCTCTCTCAAGGTGGCATGTGATGTCTGTCAGCCTGACCCGTTGGTGCTTAATGACACTCAGCGGCTCCCAAGCAAAAGGAGAATCATCCAGGAGTACACAGCCAAAAAGAAATGTCCTCTCTGCCAGAGTCTTTGCATCTTGTAATACTCATATACTAAATGAGTTACATGATGAGGTGTTTTTCTTAAAGTCTGTTAGTCTCTCACAGGATTTTTAGAGATGATGTTTTTTATCAAGAATCTGGGTTCTTGATAAATAACTTTGATGATAATCTTTCCATTGTGTCACATGGATGTTCATGGACAACCTCAAGCATTTAGGTTCATAGACTGTACTGAGTGGTCATCTTGCTAAGCTCATATGTAAAAGGTCTAAGTTTCCATTCTAACTAATGTGAGCCATGACAAAAGAAAACCATTAAATCATTGCTATGAAGATGTTATGGTTTTTTTTTTTTTCTCTGCTGATTTGAAGAATATCTAAGCTAAATTATGTCCCAAGGGACTTAATTTTCAGCCTTAATTTTCAAAGTCCATACCTTCCTTTGGACTTTGGGAGGATTTCCAAATTAATGTTATTAAAGATTTTTGCATTTTTGGAGGAAGAGTTCTGCTGACCATAAGATATAGCCAAATTAGTGGGATATGAAAATACATTTCATTTAAAAAACATGTGCCAATGGAAGAATTACATGAAGGTATATTACAGAATAGAAACTTGAGTGTGTGTAAACGTAGTGTTTGTATGGTAGTCATGGAGTCTTGTGGGTACTCTTTAAATGTCCACGAAATGAGTGAATCAATAATAAAGCACTAAGTGAGCTGTAATACAAATTAATTATAACCATGCAACTTGAAAGCCATCCCAAGGACAATCCACTTAAGGACACGGGTGTTATACCTGTTCTCAAGGATGGGACTTTGCATGAACAAGAGCCCATTAGGAGTTAGATAGACCCTAATAAGAAGAGGATAGTATGGACCACCACCTCTCCTGAGAAACAGCTAAGTGCTTGACATATAATCGATAATGATAAATATTTGCTTCATTGAATTGTTAAATCCAAGGTCTATGTTGGACGCATGGCGGTTTTTTCCCCAAGGTCTATGATAGTTGAAATTGCCTTATGTAACAAGCTGCTTCTAACACTTAAGATCTCAAAGTTATGGAGTG
The DNA here is from genome assembly GCF_009828535.3 of Hylobates moloch. Classification (NCBI taxonomy): domain Eukaryota; kingdom Metazoa; phylum Chordata; class Mammalia; order Primates; family Hylobatidae; genus Hylobates; species Hylobates moloch. The sequence goes on along the minus strand of NW_026652283.1, from coordinate 28,158,704 downwards.
AATATTAGTATTACCCCTATGTAACTTCATCCTCAGAAACTGGATGGGGGGGATGGAGGGCGTGGGGGATGGAGGGGATTGTATCAGGAGCTACGGTCACCTGCCTTTGATACCTCATGGGACAGTTCTGCTGAAATCACAGCATGCATACAGATCACCTGGGAATCTTTTGAAACGGTAGGATTAGATTCAGTAGCTCTGGATGGGGCCTGAGATATTCTGCATTTCTCCCAGGTGATGTTGAAACCGGTCTATGAATCACACTTTGAGCACAAAGGTCATTAGGGGTGGATTCCTAAGAAGTTAGAATCAGCAGATATGGTATGATGGAAGAGCACTCAGAAGACTGTTTATATAAACATGGAAGAGTCACTTGACTTCCCTGAATTGAAAATTTCTCATTAGAAAAATGAGTATAATAATAGAACAGTAATATCTACCACATGTGATTGTTGTGAGAAATACATTAATAATGTTATGTGAAAATATATGAGGGTATATGGCACATAGTCATTGCTAAATCAATGCATAGTAAAAACATAAGCACGCAACTCTATATTGGTAACTGTTAAAGAGGAGGGGACCTTTAGGCTGTGTCCTTGCTACAGTGCAAAGGATTCTCTTTTTCATTGCACAATCACAATGTCTAGCACTTAACGAGAGACTAGTGTCTGTGGAATTGTATTAATAGCAAACTTGATCACTTCCAATACTGTACATTTTTGGCCCCAAAAACATTGATATCAGCATAATGACCCAATGTCTCCTCATTGGATTTAACAGGAGAGAGAACTTTTACCCAAGAAGATGGTAATAACTTTTGGGCCTTGAGTCCTCTTTAAAAGGAAGTGTCATCACTGGGGGAAGAACCAAATGAAGAAGACAGAATTAGCCTCAATTTTCAGCAAAAATATGATGATAAAATGTCTCATTATTCTTTACCAGTCAGTGGTCACAGTAGTCTCTAATTTCATAAATTATTTATGGAATATTTTCTCTCTTAAATATAAAACCAAAGATTAACATTGGCAGTTTGGCCTGGTTTGTTCCTGGAAGGTACAGCCACCCTAGGAGCTCAGCCTGCAGTGGTGTGATCAGTACTACAGGGACCCACATATCTTCACATCACTGTAAATTGGCTCTCATGCCACCCAGACAATGTCCCCCAAATTGTTTCTGTAAAGATCAGAGTTTCTCATTAACAAACCTCCAAAATATTGAATATAACTCTTGAAGAGTGCACAGCAGGAAACAGAAGGTAGAAACAAGTGGATAACCTGAAGGGTAATTTACATCTTTACGTCTCTTTCCATGGAGAATTCAGAGACAGAAAGAAACTGTTAGCACCTTGAGACAATGTAGTTTAATTCATTTGCAATAAAATCCAGAGTGAATCAGCTAACCTTTGCTAAAAGAAATGAGATTTTTAGAGTCTAATCAGAGGATTGAAACAAAGTGTTATTAAAAGATGTTCTCCCCCCTCCCCCTTCGTTATTATCTATAGGTCCCAGGAGAAAAAGGAAGAAGCTATCACCTTACTGAAGGATTCCATCAAATATGGTCCAGAGTTTGCAGACGCATATTCAAGCTTAGCTTCGTTATTGGCTGAGCAGGTAATTGTTTCACACGGTAGTTTTTTTTCAATGTTATTGTTACATGTATAAATTAATGTTACACAGATTTTTGTACTGATTTAATTTGTAAACCCATATTGGACAACCAATCTCTGTGTCAGTTTCTTTTGGACAGAAATTACAAGCCTAATTTTCTCACTCCAATATTCTCTGTGTAGTGAAGGTCGCCTTTAGACAAAGATGGTACATTATTGGCCATTGATATATTCTCTCTCACTTTGGTACAGAATCTATCAAGAACAATACATGATGTTTGATGTTTGTATTACTACTTACTTATAATATTTTTCTGAGGAATTGCTGGTGGTCTAAGATCACTGAACTCAATATGGAGCCATTTGATAATCCTACAAATTCTGTTTTAACATCTGTTAGAATATTACAGAGGCTCATGAGACAGGCTCCTAAGAGAACATTTCTTGTGGCATAAAATAGAGCTGTGTTTTCAATCCCTTCCTTCTTTTCAGTCATGTCTAAATGATTTGATACCAGTTTTCAGAGTCTTAGATGCATGACCCCTGCTATGGAGAAACAGATATAAGTTGTCTTCTCTCTAAATTGATGATATGGTTTTTGTTGACACACATAGTGCCCTTGATAGACAGTAGATTCTGCTACCATAAAATTGCCAGATTATCTTTAAAACTCAAACTCAACATCTCTGCAACATGCCCGGCAGCATTCAGTTGGCTTAAGGGTAATGAGTGATTTGATACTGTATGTCAGTTTTGTAGGGAGCAATTTGCATCAAAAATTTTGGGAGGCTCCAGCAAGAAGCAAAATTAGGACATTCTATGAATATTTAAGTAACAGAGAATATAAACCTAGTTGTTTTGCCCTTTTTCCCTGTAGGATAGGCGGGCTTTAGATTAAAAACCTCTGCCTGTGTTGGATGATTTTAATGCATGCTTTAGTATAATGTGTGAGCTGAAATGGTGATGGATGTGTCTGTGCTATACACGGGCAGTCCTCAGCTGCCCTTGGCTTGTGTTGAAACAGACAGAGGCTGGCTTCATCAGTGTTGCTTTGTCTCACCTAACCCCAGACCCTTCCTTTTCATGAGCCCCTCCCTCTGCCTCTGACTGGCTGGTTGTTTTGCAGTTACTCAGATGTGCCAAGTGTGCTTCTCTCTCACAGCCTTTGCACCAACTGTTCCTGCAGCACTTCTCTCCCAGATAGATATCTTAGAGTTTCCAAGATATTTCATATCATGCTGGTTTCTGACCAAATGTTACTATATCAGAGAGGTCTTCTGAGATGACCCTTTGTAAATAGCAACCTTCCGCTGCCCATCATGTTCTCTACCACCGTATCCTGCCTTACTTTCCCTATAGTATTTATCACCATCTAAAACACATTTATTTGTTTATGGACTTTCTGCCACCATTAGAATATTTGACTATAAGAACAGCTTTGTGTTTTATTCATCTAAGCTCATTTTAAAAATGATCAAGATTTTAATGATGTTGAACTTTATTTTAGTTCCTTCTGTAGTATGTTTGCATTCAGCCTTACTATTAACAAATTTTGTAGCAGATGGAAGTTTAAACTGAATAACATATATACTTTTTCCTTAGTTGTGTGGAAGAACTGTCAGATGGCTTATTTAAAATCGATTACTTGATAAATTTGATCTCTTGTGAACTGCAATGGCAAATTGCTATCAAGTTATTGCATTTTACATAGTTGAAGTTGTGAACAATTGTTAAGAAAAACAAATGATGACTAGGATCGTTACCTTTTCTTACATATAAAGGTCCCATCTTTTAGCACTTTCCTGTTCTAGATGTGAATGTAAAATGCTATGAGATCTAAGAATGTAACTCATAGCATTGAGTTACACTGAGTTACACATAGCATTGAGTTACATTGAGTTACATAGCAAGAAAGATTGAAAAATTCTTTCTTCTGCCCCTTTGGGCAATTGATTTGAGCGTGAAAACAATGGAGCAGCTGCTGAGCATAACTCAGGACTGCCTTCCGCTCCCTGACTTTCAACATCCTATCTTCATGTTTTGAACTATTTAGTCATAAAAGAGTGCATCAGATGTGTAAGCAAGGCACAAACTGTTAGAGAAAAACCCACCTAGCTTAACAGTTTTTGGTAGCAAATGAATTCATTTCTTGGTTGCACAACTTTATTTAACAGCATCCTGGCATTTCAAACACCCAGAGTGTATGAAATCAGTATTGACAAACCTTGGTCAATGTGTAACACACAGTGAAGCCATCCCTTTCGTCAAGCGACTTTGTCCTCCATTGCCACCATCTGTCCACATGCACGCCCACACGGACTGTGGTTGTGGGTCAGTTTCATGCCAAAAAGCTCTTTCCTACACTCAGCTGAAATCAGCCGTTTTGCAGGCAGTTTTTCAGAAGCTAGATGAAAGGATTCATTCTGTATTTACATCAGCCTGACGTCTTCTGTATTTATATCAGCCTGACATTTCTGATTTTCTAGGACTTTTTAGTTTTTTTCCTGCCGTACAGTGTATTGACTACTGTTTCCAGCTCTTTCAGTTGGCAAACTTGATGATAGTTTTAGTTAAATAACTAGTTTATGTCTTTGATTTTAAAAAATGTTGTGAAGATCAGTATTAGTTAGGAAGCCCTGCAGCATATCTGTAGAACCTTCTCTCCAGGTTGACCTTTATCTTATGCCAGACTCTTTGGGTAAACGTATTCAAGCATTCGTTAATTTGTTGAATTATATTATCCTCCAGCTCACCTCTCTCAGTCTTGTGTACAGAGATGTTTCAAGACACATTTTCAGACACCTGCCAAAATCCTTCCCCTGATGTAAGGCTGTGAATCTATAATATCAAAAAAGGAAACTAGGTTTATTTGGTATACCTTGCTCTTATTATAAGCATGCTGCTGTCTGTTGACATCGTTTCCCATCCTCAGTGCCAATAAAACCATGAATGTAGGATTTGTCAGAAACTGATATTGTGTTCCTTACTCTGTTGTAACCTGAAGGGAGAAATTTCATCTGTTTGCGCAAAGTAGGGGATTTGACAAATTTGAAAAATAGATTAATGAGTTGAAAAGACATTACATGGTAGAACATATTAAGGCCATAATGGAGCCCAAGTTTTACATTGATAGATAATAGGAAGTAACGGTAAATATCCGAGGAGAGTGCTCTAAAACATGTGAGGAAGAAAACCTTGTGGAAAACACACGGTGTATTTTGGAAAAGGCTTTTACATGCATTCTGGTGTGAGTAGTTGAGAGCCTTGTTTGCAGAAGAAAGTGAGGGAATGGATAGAATATAGTGGAAAAAGAAAGATTTCCATGGTACATAGGGACTGTCAGCATGTAAAGGTTGAAAGGAAAAGAAAAATAGAAAATTAAGAACTCCAGGTCAGAACACCTAAGAAACTGAGAAGATTTATGGCCACTGATAGACATGGATAAGCCAGACAGAAGCAAGATTTTAGGAAGGAAATAAGATGAGTGTCAACATTGTTTCCAGTTAAACAAGTAATATAAATATATAAAGGAAAGTGTGAAAACTCAGAGAAAATAACATATACATCCTTTATTCATAATATAATACCTGGAGACAACAAATGTTATAATTCTTTAATATTATGCATGCCTTTTAAATATATTTATGTGTTTCCATACTAATATTTATACACTGTTTGTATCCTGTTCTTTTCACTTGCCGTTAAATTATACATACTATTATATGTTTTTTCATGGTGCTAAATGACCTTCATAAATACCACTTAAATGGCTGCTTACTGATTTATCAAAATGGCTCGCTGTAATATATGGTGAATAATATTTCAAATGTTGAGACATTTGGATTCCTTTTTATTTTCTTTTGTGGCATTGAACTTTTTTTTCTTAGGGCTTTTTTAAAACAATATTTTGAATCATTTCCTAATGATAAATTCCAGAATAATTTCCATATCAAAGAATATATTTCATGAGTCTTGAGACATGTTACCAAATTGCTTTCCGAAAGGGCAGTTCCAATTTACTCTGCCACGAGCAGTGTACAACCTTTAAGTTTTGAATGTTAGTGGAACATTTAAATGAAAATGGCATATGGACCAATGAGAGTGAAAGAGATCAGGGCTAGAAAAATAGGTCTAGGACTTTAAAAAAATGAAATCATATTATAAGCAGATAATTTCCTTGAGAAAATGAAGAATAGTGTAGGAAAAAGCCCTGAAGAATTTTTTTAACCTTCTCATTTTATATAAAAATATATGGTACACAGAATTAAGTGGCTGCTCATGGTGATTCACTAACTTGCAGCAGGACCTCGACTAAAACCTGGTCTCTAAGCTCCTCACCTGCCACTCCTGCATTAGATGACACTGGAACCCCATGAATAGACTGTGGTCATGGGCCATAGTGAATGAGGTTAGGCATGGAATGGAGTGGAAAGGAAGAAGTGATAAAAGAAACCCAGAAGGATGAGTTGTCATAGAAGCTAAGCACATAAAAATGTCCAAAAGAAAGTTGGTACCACTCTGTGTCTACTGCGTCAAAGAAGTCAAGGAAACTGAGAACAGAAGATAAACTCTTAGCTTTGAAGTCAGGATGGTCTCTGACTTGCTATACTCTTTGTTCTCCATTAGCATTCAGAACTGGCTGGACCCCAGCTTCACAGATAGGATAGTAAACATTTATAAGCCCACAATCATTTTTAACCATCCTACTCTTGCATAGATTATATAGCTTTGCATTACAGTAGCAGTAAATGAAATAAAATTAACATTGTTTATGACTCTGGCCACTGTAAATTATTACTAGCCCCACATTTATAGCCTATTGAAAAACTCAATTAATTAAAATGATAACACTTAAAATGAAATATTTTTCCTTCATGTACTTTGAAATATGATTTTACCCAATGCAAGAGAGAAAAGAAAGTTGGAACAATAAAACATAAATTGGAACTCTGGGTCAAATAAAAAGTCCTGGATCAGGCTCTCTCCTACAAATGCTATATTTGGGGTACATTCGGCCACACTGTGTGGGGCTAAGTCAACTTGGACGAAGACCCTAACTTAAGAATTTATTGATTTAATTATTGAGCACATATTTATTGAGCACCTCAATGCCACCAAGCACCAGAGTGTTGAAGCGGCAAGTTATGTATGTGGTTACCCTCATGGAGTGTAGTATAGAAGGGAAGGCTACCCCTAGGCAAAGATTTATAGCTGCCTCCCCAATGTCTAACACAAGTGTAACAACTGTGCAAAGGGAAAGCACCAGTGAGCATGTTAAGGGGACCTAACCTAATGTGGGAAAGGAATATATGGGGAGTGGGGATGGTTGCCAAAGGGTTACCTTTAATCTGATATCTAAAGGACTGATAGATATAAACTGGGTAAAAGTGAAAGGAAAAGCTTTCTAGTCAGAAGGAATAGACCCTCTAAGGGCTCTGAGGTAAGCTTACTTCTAATATGTATTGAGCTTACTTCTAATATGTCAACTTAAAATCAGGAGATCTATAAATTTGGAAAGGAGAGCTTTATTTCTTATAATGGGTTGTAGCCTGCAGGCTGGCCACCTTGTAGGCTGGGAAGCATAGCCTCCCGCAGAAAGCAAAAGCAAGTGCTTTGAAGGAGGAAGGGTAAGACAGGAATTTATGCTGAATGGGTTGGCTAAGTATACATGTTCAACAGATTATAGGAGGAACTGTGAATATTTATGAAGGGGTTGCACATGCGTAGTAAGCAAACATGCATGTTACATACATCCCATGTGCACTTTGAGGTGGAGACACAATGTTTAAATGCAGAGGCACTCTATGCACAGTCTCCATGGACCATCCAGACGCAGTCCACAGTCCACGATTTCTTTCCAGGAAGGAATGCTGGTCAGTTGTGTTGAGACAATTAAAAGGGAAGGGAGCTCTGCTGCAGAATGAGGTGGTTGGTTGAAACCAGCAGTGGAGCAAGTCTTTCAAAAGTGCTAGTTTCTGTTCAACTCTTAGGAAAGAGAGTCTAATGGTGGTTAGCAAAGGAGTGGGTATAATGCTTGAGCGACCTTACCTCTCTGGTCATGGCTGGGAACTGAGTTTTTAAGGTTTCCCTGGGGTCTCCTTGGCCAGGAGGGGGTGTGTTGAGTCAGGTGGGGGACTTAGGATTTTATTTCTATTTCTCAAGTAGAAAGAAAGTCATGTACCAGGAAGTATAGAGAATGAAGGCAAAATGGCATGAGAAAAGTCTAAAGTATCAGGAAGCTGCAATTATATGCAAGTGTGGTTTTCATCTCTTTTTCTGGTTCCATGACTGAGTTATCTGTAGTTGCTCACTCTTGTCACTCTTTCTCTTTAGCATTTATTGTATTGTTCTTGGCATTCCGTCTTTAAAGTGGTCACTTCTTGTTTGAGTAAATTGTCAGAGTAGTGTTGATCACACTCTGCTGGGAGATGAGAAAATCTAGGATTCGAAAACACCTTGTATTTCCTTGGTGGGGAAGAATGCCAGATTAATTGATTCATTTTCGTTGGATATGAAAGAGAATTAGACATCAAATATTGATAGCACGTTTCTCGTAAATGTTCCTACTGATGACATATGGGTGGAGGAACTGTCTTGTAAAGAAAACGAAAGCAAAGAAGAGGGTGAGAAAACAGGTGTCTCTTTATCTTTTGGGCTGCTGTGTCTTGAATAGTTTCTTGGAGAAGTTGTTGACATGAGTTTCAAGATCTGTTAGTCCTTAATTTCCCAGATTTGTAATTACTATTACAATATTACTGTCATAATTACTATTACAATATTACAATGTATTAGTATTTACTAATAAAGCCATTTGGCTAATAGGAATATACTTTAAGACTCTGTGGCTTTAAATTATTGATTAGAGTGAAAGCACTTCTAGAAAATCAGCTCAGACACGTAGTGACCCTGATGTCAGGGCACTGGAACCATTTTTTTTTTCTATTGGCCCTTTACTGCTTTGGAATACCACACTCTACACCTCTATACAGTAGGTACACATTGTTACAGGCCATCTGTTAATCTATTTGCAAATTGTTGACTGGAGACCCCAGGGTCCATGAAGTTTATGCACTTTTCCTAATAGTACTAAGAAGTAATTTGCCTTTTCCCTTTCATTATCTCACGAGTATACAGTAGTTTTCTAGCAGCCACATGATATATCCACAGTTATGAAAATGCTATTAAAATACTCTCTCCTTTGTCAACTAAATGTGCATATGAGGCTAGATTTTCTTTGTATATTCCAACCAAATATATGTACATAAAACAGATTGAACCAACAGAAGCAGGTATGAGAATCCAGCTGTCTTAAGTCAGACATTAAAGAGATTTACAAAAATATAAACTAATGCCACTATTCTTGCTATTTTTTTGCTTTGAAAATAATTATTTTTATATAAATATATTATTTATGTTTAAGTTTATGATTAAGTAAACTAGCACATATTTGTAAAGTTTCTCAGCTTCTTTTCCAATGTAGTAAACATTGATATATATAGTCCACATAAATGGAAAGTTCTTTGGAATTCTCAGTAACTTTCAGAGTTCAAAGACATTCTAAAATTAAGAAGGTTGAGAATTTCTGCATTAAGCTGATGTCCATTTGTCATTTGAGTTACTGGAGCCTGAACTATAAAGTTTTCCAAACACACGATTTGGCTCAAGACAGTAAATTATAGTCAAGGGTCCTTTTTCAGGACATCTGTTTTTCACTTTTCCTTCCTTGAGGTAAAAAGTGTGCTATATTGGGTAATTATAGCATATAAAAAGTGGGGATGTTGACTGTGTTTTCTCTCTCTTCCAAGGCCCGTTTTATTTCCACCCCACTGAAAATGCTTTAAGTCTTGGAGAGGAGACCATGGCTGCATGCTGCCCATTTTTAACTGCTGCCCTCGAAGGCCAATTTCACATGATGGCTGGGGACTCTGGTGTACAGCGGACGGTATTAATATGTCACAACCATTCCCTGGGTCACAAATATTTTTAATTAAAGTTATCCTATAAATAGCTTACATTCATTTCCTCTGGAACTTACAAGTCAGTAGAGACTAGAAATGATCAGGCTTAGGTCAGGACTTGTAGCCAGCTGAATTAAATGAAAATGAGTGCTCAAAATTGAGCTTCAGGGATTAAATAATAGTGTTATTTAAGATAAATGCATTACCCTTCCAGAGAAGGTGGAATTTACTTTAAACACCCATACAGTATTTTCTTCCTGGAGAAGTGTTTTGTTTTTTTGTTTATGAGTGGAGTTGATCATTCCATGAAATTGATAGTCAAGTGAAATGAATAGAAAGACAGATCTTAAAGACATTTTCATAGAGCCTTGAAACTGCCATTGGGGTTACTGAAGGTTTAGGGCTGTGATTCATTGCCCTTGACACATTCAGTCTTTAGATCTCACTATTTCTTTGGATTTTGAAAATATCATTTCTAGTGGAAAATCAGCTCAGCTAATGGATGCAAAAATAAAAGAGAAGATTTAGATGAAAAAGATAATCTCTTTGCCTATTTGGAGGAGCAAGAAAGTGGGAAAACAGTAATATTAGATCCGGTAAAGCAGTAATTGCTCTTAAAAACTGTGTAATTGACTTCAGAAGCTGAGACTGTGAGGACATCAATTGTATTCCTTTCAGGAAAAACACCTTCTAACTTAACTAGTTTGGTTATAAAGATGTTTTTCAGATCTCATGTAGCCACAGATAGTTTTCATTCACATCTGTGTTACACAGCCGCTGAAGTTAATAGTGACCAATGCCCTTGGGCATTTGGATCATGACAGGTGTGCAGTATCTATCCCCAGGTGTGGGTGCCACTCTTGGCTGCCTCCCACATACCTTGTGCTTCTCCTCCCACAGCTACATTATTGCCTCCTTCTTGTCTGAATTCCACTCAGTGGTGAAGGTAGGGATTGTGTCTCTCACTCACTGTTCTGTTTCACTGTAGAGATGCATGGCACATGCATGGCATTAAATTAAGTTTAACTTGACACAGCTTCTGTCTCATATTGTCTTTCTCAGATCTTTTGATTGAAAAACAGAGCCTCTTCTCCCTCAAGGAATAAATGCTTTTGAAAACCTTTTAATTACCATTTTGGCTAAATGAATTACTATTATTCTACAGTGACCTGTGATCATATTTTAATTAAATGTTTTAAACCTTTGACATATTTGACAGGCTTCTTTCCTTAAATCAAATTTCAAGTTGGAAATGAAGTCTTTTTGACCTCAACTAACTTGAGACTCTACAGAGGCCTTCTGCAGCATCCAAAAGAGAGTTTATAGACTTATTTGACATGTTCAACTATGAGAAGCATTGTCAAATAAGTAATGTTTAGCCTTTGAGTTATGTTTTTATGGATACATTATTAATACATGTTCCAAAATTATGAGATTCCTAAAATTCTGATATGTCTTTGTATGTTATCCATCATAATTATGGTTATTATATTAAATTATTATAGGCCACAGGAAAAAAAACAATTTTTTTGTCAATTACATCTTTAACCATGACTGTAGTTAACTTTTCCATAGTTAATTGCTTATTTTCTAAAAGCTCTTGATAAAGAAGTAAAATCCTAGAATGGCGTGTCTTCAAGGAAGTTCAAAGAAAAGAACGCTGACAAGCACTCTTGAATACAGATTTCTGATAACTTAAAGATCACATTATTTGGATTAAGAATTCCCAAAACTCTAATGAAGAGACTGACTGGGTTATAAAACTTCTAATCCAAGCAAGACAAGAATTAATTGAATACCAAGAAAACACTTCGCCAGATTTTCATGCTAAATCAGCTGGCACTAAAATGCTTTAAGTATACAATTTAAATAAACTCCTATGGTCCAATTCAAAGTACCTATGATGGCCCACCTAATAAACAGTGCTATACATCTGAATTGAAAAACAAAATTGGTATTCGAGAGGATCTAAATTCAGTATTAAGCATATACTCATGAAGAGCCTAAATGGCCACCTGGTCTTTCCTAAGTCCTTCAAGCTTTCATTGTTAAAAGTTCTGTATGCCATAACTCATCATAGGAGGGATAAACTGATCCAGGTTACATTTTTAAAGTATTTATTGGTATGGTGACTATTCTAAATTGCTAAAATGGTTGACTAATATTTGGTTGGTCAAACTCATAATCCTGGGAAGACAATCAAAACTTCAGGTACATTTCTGCTACCTGATGGGCCATTTAAACATTTATAGAGAAATTTCATTCAACTGTCATTTTTAATGCATATTTTTTGGTTATATGAAAGCTTTCTCATACAAAAATCTGATGGCTGTAATAGTAGCTAAAACATTATTAGAAAGTGTGTTTCCCTCATGGGACATTCCTAGAAAAATCTCTAGCAATAAAAGGCACTTGTTTCACTGGACAAGTTGTAAAACAATTAAATAAGGTATTTCAGATACAATAGCATTAGGCAAAGGTAACTGATTCAACTAGATTGTCTTATTCAAAAGTATTACAGTGGATACAGTAAGGGGAAAACATAAGTTGGCCTTTCTAAAATAGTCAGTAGAGGGCCTATATCCCTAATAACAAAAACCTCATTTACCTTCTGCTCTGAAACTCTTATACGACTAAATGTTACAAGGCTTTAATACATCATGCCAAAGTATACTTTCGCTAGATTTAAAAAAAAAAAAAAAGCTTTTCATGGTCAGTGACTGTGGACAATCAAACCCTTCATGGTCTAAAACCCAGAGATTGGATATTCTGAAGATGATATCAGAAAAAGACTGCCCTTTGCTGAGCACAGTGGCTCACACCTGTAATCCCAGTATTTTGGGAGGCCAAGGCAGGTGGATCACCTGAAGTCAGGAGTTCGAGACCAGCCTGGCCAACATGGTGAAACCCTGTCTCTACTAAAAATACAAAAATTAGCCAATGGGTATGGTGGTGGGTGCCTGTAATCCCAGCTAATTGGGAGGCTGAGGCAAGAGAATCACCTGAACCCAGGAGACGGAGGTTGCGGTGAGCTGAGACCCTGCCATTGCACTCCAGCCTGGGTGACAGAGCAAAACTCCATCTCAAAAAAAAAAAAAAAAGACTGCCCTTGCCACCCACACTACAGTAAAACTTTGGGACCTCAAAGCTTAGGTTCATAATCTGACAACTGAAAAGGGCCCTCCAGACTCTTTGAACTATACATCCATTTGAAACCTTAAGATAAAGCTAACCAGGAAAGTTTCTCCCCAAAACAGATGGCATCCTAGACATGGACAGCTTTCCCAAGATCACAGATCAAGACTTTTCTGCTGTCATCAGACTCTTACCTCTCTTAATTTTTTCCTTGCTTATGCCTCTATAAACAATAAAACTAAAAAGGGAGATTTGCGTACATCATGAGGTATAACTTTATTTGTAGAGGACTTTGCAGCCAGCGTTATACATTGACAGTCTTATGCCTGGGTAGAAAAGATACAGGACCAATGTGAGCAAAAACATTTAATGGCATCTTTATTCTTTCATAATCAGTCAGAACCAGAACATTGGTTCATTCCTTTTAACCTACATCACAGGTTTAAAACAACATTGCCAGGGGGCCTTCACTCTTCTAGTGAAGTTTAAACATGGAGTTTCTTTAAACTCTTCTAGACGTAATTCTTAGGCCCCTTTTCCCATAATTTAAAGGAGACAATGATTAAAATTTGTCCCTCATAATAGGCTCTATAACAGATTGTACTACAAAGACTGATTACACAACAGACATCTTTAAATTCTCTTGCTAAGGTTGTGCAGGATAATAACATTACTCTAGATTGCCTACTGGATAAATAGAAAAAAATCTGTACCATTACTGACACTATCTGTTACATGTAAATACATGCATTGAATATTACAGACATTTGGTTGTAGAGTATTAATAAACAAACTGCTTGGTTAAAACAAGTAGACTCCTTGTCTGGCTCATTCTTTGATCTATTTCATTTTAGTTGGTTCATGGAGATGCTGACTAAGGAGCATACTCCAAACTCTTGATTTGATCCTCTTGATCATTATAATTGTCTCTCTGGCACACTATGTTCCCTCAAAAGTTTTCATGGTTACATACAGCCATTTATAAAATGTCAAATGGTCTCTCTTTAATTGAGATGACAAAAACTCAAAAAAGAGTGTTCTCATAAAGACATCATAACCAATAAATGATGTACTGAGACCAAAACCCTAAAATAATGGTAACTGAGAATGGCATTAAAAGCCTAATGGTCACACTCATCTAAGTAAAATCATGACCAAAAGGAAGAAACTGTTAAACAAAATTAGGAGATGCCATTATTTTGGACTGAGTTCGTACAATAGGCCCCAGCAGAGCAGACCAAACCAAAATAGAGTCACTCATGCTAAATGTGACATAATCAAACTAAAATTTTTTTTAAAATCCCAAACAGATAAGTCCTAAAACAGACCCGAATTTTCTTTCTCCTCTCCAAAAAACAAGAGATTCCAACACAGAGAGGTCCCCTCTACTCTCTTTCAAAAAAATAAGCTAAAAGCCTGGTGCCCATCTTACAAAGCTCACTGTTCTGCTATTTCCCAGTGAGACTTAAGACCAAATTAAGTGCCTTTATGATAGTGGCAGAGTGAAATCAATGCCTACAGTTTTGGTTCACTTCTCAATTTTGAGGGGAGCATTGTTAAATTTAGCCTAAAACTGCCTCCTTACATATTTTAAGCTTGGCCTAAAAGTTTCTCTGTACATAGTAAACTGCAACCTAGCTGGATGCATAAACAGACCACCTTGTGCCTATTACTCTCCTACCAATCAGCCAATCAAGACAGCCAGCTGTTCAAACTGTGTTCAAGTAAGACAAACACTGAGCTGTAACCAATTCAGCGATTTCTGTACCTCACTTCTGTTTTCTGTAAGTCGCTTTCCTTTTTCTGTCCGTAAATCCTCCCTGACCACATGGCAGTGGCAGAGTCTCCTTGAATCTGTTCTGGTTCAGGGGGTTGCCCAATCTGTGAACCCTTTCTTGCTCAAATAAACTTTGTTACATTTAATTTGTCTAAAGTTTTTCTTTTAACAATGGTGTTCGTGAAATATTTGTCAAGGAAAGGGAGGGAGGGACGGGTTGGACAGATGAACAGATGGACGAACACCCAAAAGTATAACTGTTTATGCCAGAGTCATGTTTGTTTATTTCCAAAAATACTGCTTTTATTCAGGGCTCCCCAATTCCCCAGTGGCCCACTGAAAACATAGCTTCTATTCTCTGTCCCCATGTAGCTATGAGATTTTGGATAAGTAAGGATAAAGGCCAGCCTGATAAACCAACGTGCTGACCATGTGCTGAGCATTGTTCTAAGTGTTTCAAATGTTTTAATAGATTTAATCCTCAAAACAACCCTATGAGTACAGTTGTTATCCCTGATTTACAGTTGGGGCACATGGCGGGTAAGAAAGTTCACACAGACAGTAGATGGTGGGGCTTGGATTTGAATCCATGCAGTCAAATCTTGGGAGCCTCGTTCTTAACCACTGTGTCATACTTCTATAGCCATTGCAGTAAATGCCTGTGGAATGAATGGATACATGAATATATACCCTATGGTACTCTCTAGATGTTAATTTTCTCAGGTTGTTATATAATTTCTGTTCTGCCTGTCTTCATTACATACACACACACACAAACACACACACACACACACACACATACAATTGTCAGTCCTTCAATGGATGAGAGCTTCAGAAAGCCTTTCTTCTCTTCAGTAGATTGAAAGGAAATATTGAGACTTTAATTCATCTTTAAATTTTTTGAATTTGATAATTTGTTGAGTTTGGCAATTAAAACACATATTTTTAGAGACTTGGATCCTTATTTTTGCTGGAGTGTGGATGAAGTTTGGCAAACCACACCTTGTTCCCTAATGTTACTTAAATGTAGGAACTCAAATAGATGGCATTGGTCATTCTACAGAGTGTAAAGTATATGTTCCTTTCTGGGTCAAATCAGATTCCGGCTTCTTGGCTTATTGTTCAGCCCTCAATGTGAATATCTAAACAGAATCACAGGCTTAAGGTGCCATGTCTCAGGAAATTGTTGCTCTACATTCCTTTGTCATGTGTCTGGTTGAACGCTCAGTAGGAGTAACTTGAGATAAGGTTTTGGAAAATGTCCATACTCAGGGCATATATGTATTTTTTAAAGCTGGCATGTGCTTTGTGCCAAATCATCTTATTTTACGTGACCTTCGCAGCTATACTAGGAAAAGATGCCATTGTTAACTTGTGGGTAAATAAGTCTTAGTATCTGGGAAGCTTTGATTAATTAATTATATTTCATCTTCTGTATTGTAAAAGTAAGTGTGATATAACAGTCTCTAACGGTTGTGAAAAATGTACCTAAAAGAGCCAAGTGCAGTGGCTCATGCCTGTAATCCCAGCATTTTGGGAGGCCAAGGCGGGCAGATCACTTGAGGCCAGGAGTTCGAGACCAACCTGGCCAGCATGGCAAAACCCCCATCTCTACTAAAAATACAAAAATTAGCCGGGCATGGTGGCACATGCCTGTAATCCCACCTACTCAGGGAGCTGAGATGGGAGGATCACTGGGGCCCAGGAGGCAGGAGTTGGAATGAGCCGAGATCGCCCCACTGCACTCCAGCCAAGGCGACAGAGTGAGACTCTGTCTCAAAAAAAAAAAAAAGAAAGAAAGAAAAAGAAAAATGTACCTAAAAAGTAACTCAGAATTACTCAAGTTTGCTAAAGTGAATCTTTAGACAAAACACAAGGGCAATTAGAATTGGAGCCCTAGAATGAGAGATGTGGTGATCGACCTGAACCTTCCCACACAGGTTGGAGGTACACCCTTGAGGGGACATATAATCCTGTTGGAGGAAACAGCTCAGAGGTGGAAAGCGTGGACTGAGTATGCGAAGTAGCCACCAGTCTGGTGGGCTGTAGACATAGTTCAAGTAACGAAAGGATAGGGCAGAGCCCTCCCCAACATCTGCATCTGCCTCCCCTCTCTACTTCCCTCAAAAACTTCCCAAAACAAGTGGTACAGTATAGAGTGTAGATAAAAAGAGAGTCACCTATCCAAATGCAGCTAGAAAACAAATTCCCCGGACTGCCCTGCCTCCCAGCCACAGTGCCACCTCTAAAAACATTCCACCGTATTTGCATCCCCCGTTTTGCTATGGAGAGTCACCTGGGTGAAGGGCATCCTATTCGAACAACTATTTTCAGTCCTTTTTCACCGGTAGGCATGCATGTTGTACAGGTCCATATCCTTCCAAAGGTCCCATTTGAGAAAACGTCATCTTTTTTGCCCTAAGGGAACTAAATACAGATATGAATTTTGGGTATTTTGTACACAGTTAATATTGCCTTTAATTCAAACAAAGTTCATAGTGCCTTATCTCAGTGCCTGTTGTATATTAGGTGCTTAGTAAGATTTTTTTTTTTTTTTTTTTTTTTTTCTTTTTTTTTGCTCCTACTATTCAGTTTATTGCTGGTTTTAAAAAGCTTTTCACTTATTTTGTTTGTTTCTTTCTTTTTAAAGGAGAGGTTTAAAGAAGCTGAAGAAATATACCAAACTG
The DNA here is from genome assembly GCF_009828535.3 of Hylobates moloch. Lineage (NCBI taxonomy): Eukaryota > Metazoa > Chordata > Mammalia > Primates > Hylobatidae > Hylobates > Hylobates moloch. The sequence continues at coordinate 28,141,538 of NW_026652283.1, read as the reverse complement.
GAATAAAGAACTGTCCAGACAGCTCAGATTTACACAATAACTATGGGGTTTTCTTAGTTGATACTGGTAAGTGAAATTAAAGAGAAACTGTACTGCTGAGATTAGCTAATACTATTTATCAAGCAAAATGGAAGGCACATAATCCTCAGAAGTAAAATTCACTGGGCTTGGCAGGAAGCTCACACTATTGACAGTCATTATACCTCGGGGCTGTCATTTCTCTAGATCTTCAAGCTCGATTCAGTAAAATCTGGCCATTCTCATGCTCATTTCTCTACGGAAAACTCCCCAGGGTACAGGAAGTAGCCTTATGATTTAATGAGTCCCAGTCTTCTTTGAATATTATTTATATATATTTATAAATCCATGATGATGAAATGTTTCTCTACAATGATGCAGAACCTGCCTCTGAAAGCAGTTACTGGCAGATGGTAAATACTTTTCTATAACATATTTTTTAAAAGCCTCCAGAATTGTTCCATCATTCCTTCCTTTATGTACATTATAGAAACTGCATTATTAAAATTGATACGATGCTCTTATATGACAGGTGCTATATAAAATACACTTACTTTATCTTACTTAATGCAAAACATTATTGGTCATGAATCCTCTTTTCTTTATGACTTATATAGTGCCTCTGTACTCTTGGCATGCAATATAAGTAACGAAATTATATTTAAATGTAAGGCCAAAGCACCACTTTGTTCCTGTTGATTACTAGACTAGCTGCCATGCAGTAAAATTTAGTTTAATTAGTTTTTCAATATGAAATGCTTAAAGGGCGTTTTATTTTCAAGGATATTTGGAGCTCTGTTGTTTTACAGAATATAAAATTTACATTCTGATACATCTGAGAAACTTACCTTATTTTTGCATGTGTAAAATTGTTGTGTAGTGCCCCCTGCTGGTTCATTGGCCACATAATAATAAACTGTCTTAAAAATATAAAAACCAGAAGAAACCTCTAGTTGGGCAGGTCTAACCCTCCTCCTTTTACTTCAACAACAGTCCCACCCCACCACATCCCTAAAAATGATAACTCTGTGACCACCCTATGACACTGAACCTCTGCCTCCAGAGACAGAGGCTCCTAGGGACCTCCTAGTCAAACTTGTATTCAAACAGATACACTTGAAAAGATTTCTGTGTAGATAATAGACATTCCATTCTATTTAGAATTTCACAGTTTCACCAGGAAGCTACTACAAAGAAACCTGTCAGACTAGAGGGTCTTCATTCTGCTTCTGGCCTTACTCTCACTTGCCTTGGGATCTTTATCAAGTCTCTGAGTATCTTTGCACTTTAGTGTCTATATCTGTAAAGTGGAAAATTTTTGTGTGTGGTTTTTTAAATGTCTCTTACATCCTGATAAACAGCTAAACAGTATCCAAAGGCAGCTAAATTGTATAAAAAATACCTGTGAAAACCATACAAATATAAGTATTTAAAAATATAGAATGCATTGGACAAGTGCATGGTGGCATTATTATGTTGGAAGTCTTATTAATTAAGTACCATTCAAATGAAAGTACATGATTTTAAAAGAGATTTTCACTATAGAGCTGATATGTGTTATTTAAAGTAATGCTTCAATTGCTATGTTGCAGTATAATTCATTGAGACAGACCCTTAGAAATTGCTTCTGGATAGTTTTATTTCTACGGTAGCCTGTTCTATTTTTTATATAATGAGAGCCAGTTATATCTCAGATAAATAACAATCACTAATAATCTGAAGGCATCCTATTAGCAAGAGCAATGACCAGAAAAATTTGTACTAAAATAACATATATAATTAAAAGAATAGGTTTTAGTTTCTACTGCTTTTTTGTTAATTTTTTTGGAAGTATGAATGAACAGTGAAATTGTTCAAAGTTAGGCAGTGGCCAGGATGGGAAGCTCAAATGCGAGCTAATTTGCATATTGAATAATTTTGGTATAACTCTGTAATAATGAGAAAGAATTATAAGTCAGAAGAGAAAGTGAAATGTTCACGTCTTTTATAAAAAGGCATGTTCTGCTCTTACCAACCTGTCACTGGTTACAGGCTTACCAGAAAAGGCAGTGGCCCATTACCTACAGGCCATCAAACTTAGCCCCAGTCATCACGTGGCCATGGTGAACTTGGGAAGACTCTACAGGTCACTGGGAGAGAACAGCATGGCTGAAGAATGGTACAAGCGGTAACGTTCCCTTTCTTTGCTTTCTAAGTTGCCCAGGAACCTCAGCAATCGCTCGTCAGCTCCTTAGTTAATCGGAATCGGTGTGCTCTCAGAATACTAGCAAATTTTGCCAATGTAGGTGATACAAATTCTCATCTCCAAAGAAGAGCAACCACAATATAAGTGGGATCATAATTCATGACTTTGGCTTGCTGGTTAGACTATAGTGCTGAACCAAGGTTGAAATTTCATTCCCACTGTAGTCAGTTTATTGTTTTCTGAAGCCATGTATTGCAACCCCAATCATAAACAGCAATTTAAAAAATGAGAATACATGAAAAACTATGCACACGCGAGAACAAATTCATCATAATTAATGGGAAAGACCCTTGGGGCTCAGTTTCTGTATTGATAGGTCAATAAGACATTCTTATGTTCCAAGTATGGCATCATGAACATTTTGTAAAAACCTTGTGCTTGGCCAGGCGTGGTGGCTCATGCCTGTAATCCCAGCACTTTTGGAAGCCAAGATGGTAGAATCACCTGAGGTCAGGTGTTCAAGACCAACTTGGCCAACATGGTGAAACCTCGTCTCTACTAAAAGTACAAAAATTAGCCGGGCATGATGGTGGTCACCTGTAATCCCTGCCACTCAGGAGGCTGAGGCAGGAGACTCACTTGAACCTGGGAGGTGGAGGTTGCATGAGCCCAGATTGTGCCACTGCACTCTAGCCTGGGTGACAGAGTGAGACTCTGTCTCAAAAAAACAGAAAAAGCCAAAAACCTTATTCTTGATATAAAAACAAAGACTATGTTGGAGCAGAGGTTCAAACCATGGACAGTCATCCCTAAATCTAAGCCTAGACATTTGGAAATGTACCTATTAGAAGAGAAACGTCATTTAGATTTTCTCCAAACTCAGCGCCCTGCAGGTGGCACACAAAGCTGAGATATTGTCACCTTTGGGAGCACTGTATTACAACACTGGTCGATACGAAGAGGCTTTGCAGATTTACCAGGAAGCTGCAGCACTTCAGCCTTCTCAGAGGGAGCTCCGCTTGGCACTGGTGAGTAGGATGAAAGAAAATGAAGCTGGCAACTTAAGCACAGCCAGCCATAGAGAGAGATATAGTCCTCACGCCTCAAAACTGGAGCTGGAATGCCGTAATACATCCACTGTATGAATATTCATACAGCCAATATTAGAGCCATTCTCTAAAGACATGGACACCAAAAATATTGCATTTTTGTTTTGTAATAACTTCAAACTTATGAAAATGTTGCAAGAATAGTAAAAAATTTACATATACCCTTTCATCCAGATCCAATGATTTGTAACATTTTGATGCATTTATCACTCCATTGTATATGCATATGTAGATGTATATGTACATACATGTATATGTGTGCATATTTAGATATGTATGTTTGTATATACCTATTATTAGTATGTGTTATTTTTTTCCTGAACCATGTGGGAATTAGTTGTATATATCATTCCCCTTTATCTCTAAATACATTTGCAAGTAGTTTCTAAGAAGGACATTCTCTAACATAACCACAGTATATTTATTAAACTCGGGAAAATTAACATTCATACCAACAAAATTTTTATTTCAGTGTTTGGAACTTCACTCATCCTTTTCCTTAGATGTGCAATAAATCAAATTTGTTATCTTGCTATAAACACACTGCTCTGATGAAATCAGAGGAAATTCTTTCTCTTCTGACATATTTAGTCAACCTTTTTTAAAAGCCACAAGCCATTTCACTGGATATATTTGGTATTTCTGCCATTCACTCACAAATGCATGCACAAAACTAAATAAAGAAACAAACAGCAAAAAAGTCAAAACCTGAAAACTGGTGATTCAGCCTTCTCTATGAGTCACCAAATTGATGCTGAGCATGTTTGTCAGGAGTGCATTCTGAATGCTTCTATTCAGGGAGGCTTTATCTGATAAGGTAATAAAGTCTCTGCTAAGCCAAGGTCCATGTGGTTTTTGTAGGCTCAGGTTTTGGCCGTGATGGGTCAGACGAAAGAAGCTGAAAAGATGACCAATCACATTGTGCTGGAGGAGACCGGGTGCCTTGAATGCTATCGCCTCTTGTCAGCCATCTATAGCAAGCAGGAGAACCACGACAAGGTAAAGAAGGACATTGTTTAGAGTTCTTTGGATTCATGGGTTAAACATGGGGTGCACCTAAGTGATTCTCCAGTTTGCATGTTTATAAGCTCGGGAAATCTTAAATCTTATCAGTCAGCATATCCTATCTTGTGGAAACTTTTCACAGATATCCCCTTAACACCTGAGATATCCCCTTGTAATAATGTTTTCTTGGCTTATCCTTGGTGTAAAGCTTTTATGTGGTATTGTCTCAGTTTGTTTTCAGCTAAGTCTATAAAGATCAAGACCGAGATTCAAATGCTTTATTATTTTGCATTTTCCTTCTTATATATTGTTTTATGTAATCCTCATAACAACCATGCTTTACAGGGTTGTCATGAGGATTACATAAAACAGTATAGAAGAGGAATATATAAGAAGACTACATGAAACAACATATAAGAAGGAAACCCAGGGTGACCCGGTGTCACAACTGTTATTGTTTATCTCAATTTTAAAAGTCACATAATCAGTAAATTTATAAACTGACTCAATGAAATAACTGTTGAAGGCCCACTATGTTCTGGCCACTGTAGTAGGCATCAGAAATAAAGTGGTATAAAAAAAAAAAAAAAAAGTCACTGCCCTTGTCTTCATGGAGCTAACCCATAGAGAAGGAGATTAAACAGGTACTCACAAAACAAATGTAGAGTGATAGCTGTGCCCAGGAATATCATGAAGCGCTGCCTCTCCCAAACAGCATATAACCAGGGGACCTGATGAGTCTGGGAGGCCAAGTTTCCCTGTGAAGTGATGTGGAGGTGAGGGCTGGATGAAGAATAAGAGTTATTAGGCAGAGGAAGAAGCAAGGAGGATTCTGGGCAGGGAAATGCACATGCAAAGCCCTGTGGCAGCAGTGAGGGGCGTCTCTGAGGAATGGGAGTGAGGGAGCGGGAGCACTGTGGGAACGCAAGCACAGGCTGCTGGGAGGAGACTCCTTGGGGCCAGGCCAAGGGTTTTGTTCCTCACCGTGGGAAAAGCTTTGAGTTTTTGTGAAGAGGACAACATGATTAGATATTTGCTTTGAAGGGATCTTTGGCTGCAATGGGGTCAGTGGGTGCTGGGGGCAGAATGGTCACTAGGACCTGAGAGGGGCTGGTGGGGTGGTCCAGATGGACACATGGTCAGGGAAAACGTCTATGCCAGATCTTGTTTTCTTTGAACTGTATCACACCACCTCCCTGTAAAGTAATCAAGGATATTTTATTGCCACTCATTGATATGTGGGAAAACTGGAGTGTAAGAAAGTTATTTTGTCAGGGCCACTAATTCCCAGTGAGAAAATCAAAGATAATGAAGAATGTATATATATTTGAGACAAGGTCTTCCTCTGTTGCCCAGGCTGGAGTGCAGCGGCATGATCTCACCTCACTACAAGGTCCACCTCCCAGGGCTCAAGAGATCCTCCCACCTCAGCCCCTCCAGTAGCTGGGATTACAGGTGTGCACCACCACACCTGGCTAATTTTTGTATTCTTTTGTAGAGTTGGGGTTTCACCATGTTGCCCAGACTGATCTCGAGCTACTGGGCAATCTGCCCACTTCAACCTCCCAAAGTACTAGGATTACAGCCATTAGCCACCACACCTGACCAAGAATTGTATTTTGATTGTCACATACCATACCTACTGACACATAGGAACAAAAAGTATAAATTTTATCAGTTAAATAAGTTTTTCTTTACCTAATCTGCATTTATTCTGTCTTAATTTCCAACCTCTGCAGGCACTTGATGCTATAGACAAGGCTCTCCAGCTGAAACCAAAGGACCCAAAAGTCATTTCTGAACTTTTTTTCACAAAAGGAAACCAATTAAGAGAGCAGAACCTTCTTGACAAAGCTTTTGAGGTATAAACTCTTCATAAAATTATATCATCACATTCACAGATTGAAATTAATTCTCTTTTGATCTTTAAGGAAACATGTACAGTAAGATCTAAGATCACTGACATGTCTGTGGAGTGAGTTTTTTTCACTAATTAACGAAGTTTTGTTTATTTTTTATCATTGAGCATCTGGCCCTTGACTGAATCAGAGTTGCACATTTATTTTTCTGAATAATCACCTTTAATTTGATGTTGACAGCATTCCACATTTTGGCCTCAAACTAGCTTCTCTCTGTCTGTGTCTCTGCCTGCAAGACCTTCTATTCCGGCTGGACTAGTACCTGAAAAGCCTTGGACATTTCTACATGTCCTTGAAATGCCCTCTCTTGACTTGGAGGATGAGATTTCCACTCATCCACCAAGACACAGTCTTTGTCCTCCTGCCTTAGGAAGCCCTCCCTAACCATCCTTATTCCCTGTGACCTTACTTCTTCTGAACTCTTAAAAAGCATGGACTGTCTCATGAAGGTACCAGTCATTTGAAAGTGTCACATATTACACTATATTATTAGGTCCGTCCCCTAACCCCTGTATGTGTGTGTGTGTCTCTGTGTGTGCAGGCACACACAAATCCTTTATAGTTTATCTCCCCAATTAGATTGGACTTTCCTTGTGGAGAGGGACTGCATCCTTCTCTGTTCTAAAACAGTGTTTTGCATCCTACAAGGTGTTCAGTATCTATGGCTTTGGAATAAAACTTATTCACAGGTTGAACTCAAGAAGACATTTATAAGTAGAAATAGAAATGTTACAATGTTACATACTTTAAAAATATGTAACAGTGTTACACACTTTCTCCTTATATCTGGTAAAGCCACAAATTATTGAAGTCATAAAATTATACTAAATATATTACAGGAAAAGTAAAATCTCAAATGATACAATTGTGTTGGGAAATAAGTGAGTGGCTTTTAAAATATTATTGGAAAACACATGGAAAGATATTTGGGGAAGCTCATTTGAATGTGAATCCTTTAAACAAAAACAGAAATTGTGGCATTTTTCTCTGAAAAATCGTAAGCATTTTTCTCAGAATTTGTAGGGTTTTCTCTGCCTTTTCAACATTTTCAGTATCTTCATTCTTAAGTTATTTATAATTAATGTGAACATTATTAATAACTTAATTGTGAATATGTATGTGTGTGTATATATGTGTGTATATATATATATATATGTGGCCATTGATTCATAATGACAGCTGAAATGTATTAGCACTCTGTGTATGATTCATATGTGTTATGTAACTTAATCTTCACAAGAATCCTATAAGAAAGGCATGGTTATTATCATTTTATAGTTTTGTAAACTCAGGCTTAAAGGTCATATCGTGCTCAAAGTCACAGAAGTGGGTAAGAGATGGTGTCAGGGTTTGAATCCAGGTCTCCTACACTACATTCCCATCTTCGCTGATATAAATTAATCCAAGAGACACCCTTTCGGTTTATTTTAGCAGGTTTTTGAAAGTATAGTTTCGTAACATTTCTTTCTTTCCCCTAAATCTGAAGTAGAGGAGAATGGACCAGATTTTACTTGACGGACCTGTTTGGTCATATTCTTGCTAATGAAAATAGCAAGGAACATTAAAATATGTGCACAAATACTTAGCTTTGTAATTAAAGGCAATACCCTTAACCTGTGGCTTTATTTCAGGTGACCACTTGAGACTCAGCGGTGAGCATACCTTTGATGCAAAACATGCATAATGTTAAAAATATCAAAATTAAACAAAATATTTCTAAAAAAAAAAATATATATACCACACATCACTGATACTACATTTAATAGAGTACATGTTATTCAGACCAAAGAAAGTGCTTGAGGGATAAGTAACTCTCTTTAAACATTTGAAGACTTTTCATGTGGCAGGGGAAAAAAGACTGTCTAATGAATAAAAGTATCCCCTGGTAAAGTAGATGTTCTTAAAGAGGCGGTAATCCACTTTAAGAATTTCAGCATAGGCTGAACGACTAGGTCAGTTATATTGTAAAAGGAGATACTGCATTAGGGTTAAACTGTTCAGAAGACTACTCCAAAATTCTGTTATTATAAAAGGAATTTTCTTACCAATTCCATTTGCAGTGAAAAAAGGCCAAAAAGTACAATTTCCTGGCAGGTCAAGGCCAGTTAAAAATGATGTGATATAATAGAACTCTGAATTCCCTGCAGGCATCCTCAGTCTCTCCAAGTCCAAAGGTTAGCTCTGCAGGGAAATTATACATTTCAGTTTCGTCCACTTTAGAATCATCAGCTTTGAAAAATAATAGAAATTAACAGGGTCTCCTGTGAACCAGTAGCGGCTGGTTCCATTGTATTAATACTTTAAATTTTCACATGTGAAGAAAGTGGTTTCTGCAATCCTGGCGTGTTAAAGATGGGGCTTTGTTTCCTAACCTGAGGATATTTCTTATTTATTTAGAGCTACAGAGTGGCCGTGCAACTAAATCCAGACCAAGCACAGGCCTGGATGAACATGGGTGGCATCCAACACATCAAGGTAGGAGAATAATTCACTTCCGTGTGGACCAGGCTTTCCCCCTGTGTTTTCTCTTTCTGTCTTTCTTCTTTCTTAAAGGATTGAGGAACTATTGTTAATTTCCTTTTTGAAATCATTTGAATATCAAAAGTATGGGAGTTTAAAAGCGAAATAGCTCAGTTTATCTTCATTTTGCATTATCTAGATATTGAATATCATGAAGCTATTTTAAAAATAAATCTATATAAATTAGATTTTATGATTTTTCTAACCATGAAGAAAATCATATGTACCTAATGGAAGTATCACCCAGCGGGTAAAATCTGTTTATGGGAATTAAATCGTTGTTCAAGCTCAGTAGCTCAGTATGACTTAATTTCTTCCCAGTTTAACTCACCGTCAAGATTAAAGTGTTACTTAGAATATTGCTTCCTATTTCTTATATCTAATATACCTTTTCTCCCTAATTTTTTACTGAAAAGCAATCTTGTTTGTTTTGTTTTGTTTTGTTTTTCCAAAGGAAAAACACTACCTTTGGATGAGTCTTCCCAAAGATTGGAAATGACCTTTGGGGGACTATTATCTGTAACTAATGCAATGAACAATTTGCCATCACTCATTTATTCATTCATCCATTCATTTTATGAGCATTAATGGCGAACATCCTATGTGTCAGATCCCCTGCTAGGCACTGGGAATACAGTAATGAACCAAGAAGACAAAAATTCCTGTTCTTATGGTGCTAGTAGGAGGAGATATATTAATACAAGGAGGAGGAGGAGGTGATATATTAATACAAACATATATACATGAACGTTTAATGCATGCATATGTGCATATGTATACGTATAAAATATATTAGATGGTTGTAAGTGCTAAGGAGAAAAAAGAAAGAAGATTGGAATGCCAGGGAATAAGGGCTAAAGTTTTAAATTCAGGTGGTTAGGAAAGGCCTCAGTTACAAAGTAGTATTTGAGAAGAGACCTGAAGGAGTGAGCCATGTGGTGAAATCGGGAAAGAGCACAAGCAAGTGCAGAGGCCCTAAGGTTTGAGCATGCCTGTTGTTTAAAGAGTAGTGAGGAGGCAGCGTGGCAAGGAGAGAGCAAAGAAAAGGAAATGGGAGAAGCTAGGGTCAGAGAGGGTGCAGGGTCAGATCATGCAGGCCTTCAAGGAGTTTGTAGGGACTTGGGCTTTTATGCCAAATGAGTCAGGGTTTTTGGAGGACTTTGGGCAGAGAAATGCCACGATCCAACATGTTTTTAAAGAACCACTCTTGCTTAGCTGATTTTCAGTCTCTGCACTGATAAAATAGCAGTGTAGTGATTAAAATTTGAACAAAGTCCTAACGGATTTTACTGTTAAGTGGAAACTGATCACTCTTGGAAACACACACAAAAAAGATGACCCATGATTACACAAATGGGAGGGGTTAATGGGATAATTACCCTGCAGCTGACAGCTTTGATCTGGTAGGTGGTGAATTCAAGCACGATATTTATCAGAGCCAAATTGCCCAAGCTCTGATCTTAATGATATTCTAGGGTGTCCAGTAACATCTAGCTGGGAAACATAGAATGAACTTACTTTAAAAGAGTAAAATGATAATTTTAAATATTTTTAATCATATATTAAATAGTTACATTTTCAAATACAGTCATGTGCCACATGATATCATTTTGGTCCAAGATGGATCATATATATGATGATGGTCTCATAAGATTATAATACCATGTTTTTACTGCATCTTTTTTGTGTTTCAGCATGTCTAGATACACAAATACCACTGCGTTAGCATTGCCTACAGTATTCAGTACACTAATATGCTGTACCGGTTTGTGGTCTCGAATCCACAGGCTCTATCATATACTCTAGGTGTGTAGTAGTAAACGATTTCATCTAGGTTTATGTGGCTATATCCTATGATGTTTGCCTAAAGGAAAATCACCTAATGACGCCTTTCTCAGAAGGTATCTTTGTCATTAAGTGACAAATGACTGCAGTGTACTCAGTATGTTTTCAGATAGAGTATATCTGCAGCTAAAATGATGGGTGTAGTTGTTAATTAGAAAAAGCACAACAAATACACGCAAAAAATGTCCAAGAAGTCTGGAAATAGAGAAAATAGTATGCCTACCGCACTCTTTAACAGGTGAACCCATTGCTTTAAATTAGGAAGTACTTCCCTTGGGAAAGTGTCTAGAGATTAAAGAAGGATCTATTGACTACATTATTTTAAAATATAATTAGTGCTGAGTAAAAATTAGTTTATCCTGTTTTTTGTCTTTGTGGACATCGTGTACTAGGTTGACCAATATAAAATTGCCACCTTTGTAGTTTTAAAGTGGTCGAATATCAGTTAATTTATATGATACAATCTAATGTAAATATATAAACAGGCACATGGCCCAGATGTGGTCATTTTGATGCCACTATTAGAATGCAGGGTTGTCATTATGAAGCCTAAAAGATAATTATGAACTTTCTGTGTCTTTTCCATTGCCAGGTAATGTGTGCATCGGGCATTGTTATCCCATTCCTAGGCCTCGCTCCTTCCCTGAACTTGGGGGAATCTTAGGCAGGCCTGAGAGCTCCAGCAAGGTTGAGAGTTAGAATAGTACTTTGCAAGGAGGTTGCAGAAAGAGATGGGGGAGAGAGGAGCAAATGTCATAGTTGTCTCTTGCTCATGACACTTGGTTATAAAAAGTAATGCTTCTTATGAAGTTTTACATATAAGATGAAATGAGTGGACCAAGAAATTATAATACATTTTTTATCATCAAAGAGTTGCATCAACCAGGCTATAGCACAAAGTCTGATTTTCAGTACTGCCTCATGACAGTAAATACGTATTTTCTAGAATGGTGCTGTCCAGCAGAACTTTTGTGACAATGGAAATATTCGGTATCTGCCCTGTCCGAGGCAGTAGCCACTAGCTACACGTGGCTAGTAGCACTTGAAATATGGCTGGTGCAACTGAGAAACTGAATTTTTAATTAATTGTAACTAATTTAAATTGGAAAAGCCACTTGTGACTAGTGGCCATCAAGTGAACACAGTTCTGGAAACTGGATAATTCAGATTTTTTACCTAGCATCTAGGGACTTGGAGATCCTGACTTAAGGGATATAATTATTTTTTAAAATAGGTCTTCTAGGCTGAGCACGGTGGGTCACGCCTGTAATCCCAGACCTTTGGGATGCCGAGGCAGGCAGATCACCTGAGGTCGGGAGTTTGAGAACAGCCTGGCCAACGTGGTGAAACCCTTTCTCTACTACAAAAATACAGAAATTAGCCAGGCATGATGTGGCGCACGCCTATAGTCCCAGCTACTCAGGAGGCTGAGGCATGAGAATTGTTTGAACCCGGGAGGCGGAGTTACAGTGAACTGACATTGCACCACTGCACTCCAGCCTGGGCTACAGAGAAAAAAAAAATACAGCTTCTAGTTTAGTGAAGAAAAGGGCAATTTGAGGGAGAGAAAAGGAACTGGGTTTTGTGTGAAAGGACAGAGAAGCCTGGTGATCAGAGAAGAAGATCCCACGGCACTTGACTGGGGCTGACATTCAGGAAGCCCCCTGGAAGAATCGTTTCAAAAGCAACTGCAGTCAAAACAGATTTTGAGAGCACTCTTAGACCCCAAAATGTATAGTTGTCTGCATGTAAGTGCTAAGGCTAATAAAAATCAGAAGACATTTGGAAGACATATCCTTGAATTGAAAAAAATAATAATTGAATATAGCAAATGCAAGTTCCCACTTGTCCAGCAATCTGTTTAACTTCTTATCAGAGTCATTGTTAATACTTCCTTTTGTTGTACATGCCAGTGCCTGGATATCTAATGTACAATTTCTTGTGCTGTTATTTCCACTTTCCTTTTCACCAATATGACCAGTAAATACAGTAAGAAATAGACACTATTGATACAGAGCCTGGATAGTCATTAATAACAGTAACGATAGTATCATACTGAGCGCTCACTATGTGTCTAAGCTTTTGACAGGTATTTGGAAGATAGGTAAGCATTCGATAAGTATTAGTTGCCTGTTGCTACATGGTGTCTTCACTCTAAGAGATACAATTTTTAATTGTGATGGAAATGTAGAGGGTCACTGGTGTTTATCCACACAGGAGCTATAACTAAGAACAGATGGAACAAATTCATACTTTTTGTAATGGGGAGAACTCCAGCAATCTTAGCTCTGAGACTTTGCAGAATACAGATCTAAAAGAGGGTAGAACGAGTAAGGGAGGTAATATATCCAGTAGCAGAACAAACGCTGAAAAAAGCTAATAGCTGTGACCGAGTTGCCAGGGACCCCTTCTGGGACCAGGCACAATGGTTGCTAGTTGAAGAATCAAACAAAACAGTTGGAAGCCAACAAAGGGTGGGGACAGTTGTGTTTAGTAGGTCAGGAGTCATATACCATACTACACTAAAAGTATATAGCTAGTGCATACTGCCGCAAACCAGTGGTAGTAGAAAATTTGACTCCACATACTTATCAACTCTTTTCATTGCATAAAAACTTTATTAGGCAAAAGTTACTTTTACGTTTTAAGCTGAAGACTAGAATAACTGCTATCACTAAACAGATAGAGTGGATACATAAACTATTTCATCATTCTTCTTGCAGTTTTAAAAACATTTTCTCATCTCTCATTCTCCCACCCCCTCCACCCCATTCCCCTAAGATGAATTTTGTGCCATGGTTCCATTTTACAAAGGAACAGTACTAGGCCCCTGAGGACACTAGGAAATGATAACCTCACACCCTGCATTAGTAAAATTGAAAATCTGTTTTTCTGCCATTTATCCTTACAGTATAACTCTCCTCTTTCACATTCTCCAACTGATCTAGTGCTTAAAACAAATGGAGTCTCCAAAAGCACCAATAGACAAGGATAAAATTACACATACAGGCCGAGGCGGGCGGATCATGAGGTCAGGAGATCGAGACCATGGTGAAACCCCGTCTCTACTAAAAATACAAAAAATTAGCTGGGCGTGGTGGCGGGCGCCTGTAGTCCCAGCTACTCGGGAGGCTGAGGCGGGAAAATGGCGTGAACCCAGGAGGTGGAGATTGCAGTGAGCCAAGATTGCGCCACTGCACTCCAGCCTGGGCGACACAGCGAGACTCCGTCTCAAAAAAAAAAAAAAAAAAAAATTACACATACAGAGTTTCCATATGAGAACATTAATGTAAAACTGGGCAGAGGGTCAGTTTCTTAGTCTTCGTTCTCTGAGAGAGTTTTGTGATGGATCAGAATGTAATTGCTCCCTCTTTCCCACCCCCAGGGAAAATATGTGTCTGCAAGAGCTTATTATGAGAGAGCCTTACAGCTGGTTCCAGACAGCAAACTGCTGAAGGAAAATCTTGCCAAATTGGATCGCCTAGAAAAACGATTACAAGAAGTTCGAGAAAAGGATCAAACATAGCGCCGTCTGACCCAGCCTCATAGGATAATGTGGTACCTCTGAAAGGGGAGTGATAGAAGCTTTGCTTTCACATCAGCAGGGGCACAACTAATGAGATTTTCTCTCATTCCGAGTTCAAGGTGACACATTTTGGGACATCTGCTGGTAGCCCAGTGCTGAAGGACTTGCTTCAGGAAGATGAAAACAGCAAACAAGGGCAAGAAAGTCTGAGAGGGAAGGAGAATGACATTTACACATTTTACAGATTTTTGTTTGGTTTAGCTCGAGATTTCTCTTGATATATCTCTGTGCTTTTGAGACCTGGAGATCTAATTCTGTTTAGACATTTTTTTGTCCCAGAAATACAGAAGCTTGAAATGTTATGAAGGCAGAGCTTCTATTCTTTATGGCATGAAATATTTCAAAAGAGGGTAAATCCTCTGTGGTAAGCCATTTGGAAAATCCTACCAAGAATTGGCTTATTTAATTCTTCAGAACCAGAAATGAGTATCTAATAGCTTTTGTAGAACCTTCCAGAATATGTGGGGAAAAAGGGCTATTGCTAAGTGAGCTTTATCTAATATCCCCCTAAGAGTTTTACTAGTGCTTTTTTGAGGAATTAAAGGGAAGCTCCTGGAATTGTATATGGATATCTTTATCCCTGGGGGAAATCAAGGAGCCAGGCACCCCTAATTCTTTATGGAAGTGTTTGAAACTATTTTAATTTTATTACAAATATTACTAGAGTAGTGGTTCTACTCTAAGATTTCAAAAGTGCATTTAAAATCATACATGTTCCCGCCTGCAAATATATTGTTATTTTGGTGGAGAAAAAATAGTATATTCTACATAAAAAATTAAAGATATTAACTGAGAGAAATGTCCTACTTTATTATCTTAATGTTCAGACATCATGAGATTTATTATTTTTTTGAAAAATATATTTAACCATTGAGGAACCTTTATGATGTGTTACAGAAATCTTCATAGATTCTAACTAGATGGAAAAAGAGCTCTATTTATTTGTGTTCCTAGGCTTAGTGAGAATTCTGGGCTTAGAACATCAATGATTAATACCTAGAATTCTTTGTTTTGAGGATATTATGGAGAATGCTCTAAAAATCTAGGGTAAAGATCTAAATTCAAATTTTAAATATATATTTATATTTAAGAGATAGGAAAGGCAAAGTTGAACTCACAATTTGACATTTATTTTTAGTGTTATTTATTTCATAACTTATAAAATATTTAATATATACATACACACTCTTCTTTTTTCTCTGTACAAAATGGTTTTAACATCAGCTTTCAAAACTGATCTTATAAAATGTAAATCTAAATTGTAAAATAGTTAAGTTTTAACAGTCCCTGCCAAACTTTGTGTTGATTATTCACTTGCTAAAGAGATGTGAGGAATCAGCCTTCAGTGTTTTGGCAGTAGTATATTTTGGAAGTGAAGAAATTGGAACACCTGATTCTAATTTGGTCTTCATCATTAAAAACAAAACCAAAACACTCCAGGCAGTACTGTTCATAGTGCTGAGCCAGGTAGTACACAGACATAGTAGCCTAAAGGCTCACATAATTCACATGCTCAGGCCAGGGCAGGGTGAAAATAGCCTTCTGCTTCTTTCAACCCAGCATCAGGAAGCACTACCCCAGTGTTATTATTTGTTTTGTCAAGGTAAGTCTAAATAAACAAGAAAAACTTCTTCGGAAGGCATGGCGAGGGGAGTATTTTAAATGAAAATGATTACAGAATTTGAATTAGCATGCATCTCTTTGTGTGCATCAGTAATAATGTATATATTACCACTACGACCATTTGTTTCTAACAGTTTTTTCATGTTATATAACATAAATGTATCCACAACCTTAATTAAGATATGTTCTTCCCCCAAAATCATAGTCCTAGTGTCAAGAAACATACTCCAGTGTTTATTGTAAAATAACAACCCCACCCTCAAATTGAAAAAACGTGAATGTCTAGGACTTTATTACAACTTTTCAGAATAATCTGTAATGAAAACTCATGCTTAAAAATTTAATGGAAAAGACTGAGCCCCAAATTTTGAACAGTTATTACGCCTTACTTGAAGTGCTAATAAAGGTAGGAGAGTACATTTTTTGGAATAACGGAAATGGTGATTTCAGCCTAAAAGTTTCCGAGGGTAAAGGATCACATGACCTTCAGGAAACTTTCTCTGCCTCCTGGGAGGTGCTTTCCTATCTCCCCCATCGTTCCCTACCCCATTTCCCTTTTCTTCCCTCTCTTTTTCTCTCACTGTCACTCTGTGTACACACACTGGCATCTTTTGAACACTAAAAGTAAGGACTGTTTTTTTAAAAAGTAATTATTTGTTGGATGAGACACTTTTATCCCAAGTGAATACCTTCACTGAGATGTGGCCAATGCGAAAATTTCACAGTTAAAATAGTGCCTATAAGAAAATAGATCGCATACTATTTTTCAAAGATATTAAGTGTATTTTGTAACTATTTTCATTTGGTCCTTGTAACATGAAATAATACATGGAACTTAACCTTTATAATAAAAATGGAGTGCCCTGGTTCATCATAGAGGTGCATCTGGTTTGCCCTTAATGAAAGTATACTTGCTGTGTGGATTGATAGCACCTTCTTGAAATGGAGAAGCACAGCTGGCTTCATGGATGTGCAATTTTTGCAGTCCCACAGGGCCCTGCACGCAGAAGCACCCCGAGCTCAGTTGAATGTCTGTTTGATTTTTTCTTATTTATTTTTTTGAGACACAGTTTCACTTTGTCTCACTTTGTCACCCAGGATGGAGTGCAGTGGCACAAACATGGCTCACTGTAGCCTCGGCCTCCCTGGCTGAAGGGATCCTCCCACCTCAGCCTCCCAAGTAGCCGAGACTACAGGCATGTGCCAGCATGTGCAGTTAATTTTTGTATTTTTTGTAGAGACAGGGTTTCACCATGTTGCCCAGGCTGGTCTCGAACTCCTGGGCTCAGGCAATCTGCCCACCTCGGCCTCCCAAAGTGCTGGGATTAAAGGCATAAGCCACCATGTCCAGCTGAAATTCTTAATAACTCTTAATAATTTTTGAGCAAGAGGTCCACACTTTCATTTTGCACTGGGTTCCCAAACAGGTCCTGGGTAGGAAAGAGAGTGGCTGAGGATAAAACAGGAGTTGCTTTGGCCTGGCTGAACATTTGAACCAATGATCAGTTTCATTTTATGATTGTGATCATAAATCACAATCTGAACAGATTTGCTCTTTTTTTCCAGCTACATTTAGAGTTCTTCATGTATATATCACCCCTCTTTTTCCAGTCCATCTAACCTCTCCTTTTTTTGTACCTAGAATCAGTTCTCCTTGCCTTCAAAATCCCTGATAAGTGTCCATTTCTTTATGTATCCTTTGATATAGAAGCCACAAGAATGGCTTTAGCAGCTTATTTTAATCTTATGAATTATTCATTCAGGATTTTTTAAACGATTCAGATGCTTTCAATCTGTTAACAGTATTTATAAAACATGTTTCAGTGATACAACATAGGTGAACTAAACCAAAGATGCAAATGCCTTGGAAGAAAAGAAATTTTATTATAGAGAATCCTGAGATTATATCCTTTTGGGTTGTTTAATTTGAAGCCTATCACAAAACAAAGAGAATTGTCGCACTTTAATTCCAACCTCCTACAGTACTTCACAATCCTTAGCTTAAGATTCTGAAATTTGTAATAGGTGGTACCTAGTTTGATGCAGGGTTTTGCAGCGGTTGTGCGAATGCCTCTGTGCAACGGCCTTTCAGTCAGACTAAATGAGAAAATCCAAACTGTCCTATCAAAACTGACCCACAATAACCGTAGTTTGAGGGGAAACAAAGCAAATGTGGGTTTCCTGTTGTCATTGTAAAACATTCCAGGTTCTCAGATTGAAGAGCTACATTCAGCTGATAGTTGACATCTGTTCCCTCACACATAGTGGCTCTCAACACGGGCTGCACTTTGGAATCACCTGAGGACCTTTCAGAATCTTCGGTTGAATCATCCTGGCTGTCCAGGTGATGATTCTAATGTGCAGCTAGGCTGGAGAACCGCTACAGGGCTGACACCTGTAATGGGAGTTTGTAACTTTTACAAAATTATAGATGTTTATAATCTTTTGCAATTTTTACTTTTAAACTTATACTAAAATGAGCCAAAGAAGTCTTAACAATGATTTATGGCACAATTGGTTGATTGAGGCTATCATTCCATGATTACAAACAGGTGGTTATGTGGGGTGGTTTTGCACTTGTGGCAATTGGACTACAATTTGGCCTTAAAATTGCACAATTCCTGGTTCTCAGATGGAGAGGAATCGCTTTGAAATTTGCATGTACCAGACTAAGTGTCCAGTATATAGATGACTGATATTTTCGTAACTCATAGAAGGTGTCCATGGTATAGAGTTTATGCCTACATCTCTATCTTTATTGTGGGCACAAATGAGCTTTTGTTAATTATTTCTTTGTACTTGTTAGAATCTGTTTTTGGAAAAAAAAAAAAAAAAAACCTTTGCTTTGTGGTGGATTCACCTTCTTAAAATAATAAATCTAGAGGATATTAGGAATGACATTCAAAACAAATATAGTGAGAGGTGATTTTTTAAAAATTTTTGTTCCTGGTTTCCAAATTACGTTTACTTTGATTTGATTATATGTTGGTATCTCCGAAATATAGGTTAACTTAGCTATTTAATTGGTATCTCTTGACATTTAAAAAGAATAAGTACCTGTCGAATCTTGCATTTAGGCTGCAGTTGAATAAGATAAAAGCTTAGGGTGCCAAAAAATAATATAGAGAAATATTATAACATTTTATGATTATTCTTGAAGTTTTTGATACAAAAGGAAAATATGTGGAATAGTTCTTCCGAAAAATATTATTTCCCTCAATATGTTATTTGTAGCCACATAACTTAAAGAGAACAGAAAATAACTGCAATCAAAAGTATGGTTTAATATCAATCAAAGTGGCACAACAGAATTGATAAGATCTTTATAACAATCAATTGGCTGATATTAAAATATTGATTTTAATTGATCTTTTCAATTAAAATCTTTAGGGCCTGTAACTCATAAAATCAGCATCCACTGCAATATATGGTCATTATTGGTTCGTAAGCATAGATCACCATTGACTCCCACCTGGAGAGACATGTCTGTTTCTAAAAATCCAGTAGTTTCTTTGCATTCTCAGTAGTACACATTGTATATATACATATGTATCAAATCTGGTGGTTTTCAATATGTGTGATGTCCTTTGGGGGTTATCTTGTTGGTCCATAGGAGGGGTACACTAGCCCAAGAATCAAGACATCTGAGTTCTAGTTCTAGCTCTGCCACTGAAGAGCCACCTTACCTGGGGCAAGTTAACCAGTGTCTCTCAGTCATGTTTACCACCCATGAAAGGGCTGGTCGGTTTGATGTTTCCATTAAGCTCAATGAGAAACTCTAATGGTTACTCTTGAATCTGGATTGAAAAACACCATGCAGCTGATGAGATAATTCATAAATGTTGCCTTGTTTTAAATGATACGACCCTAAAAGTGACTGAATTGCCCAAATGCTTGAACATGGCAGAGGTAGTTACTTTTATTTTACAGTCTGTGCACTTAAAAATTCCTACAGTGATTGTTACTTTACTGGGGAAAAAAGATGAGGTGAAACTTCCTCCCAAGGAATTAACTTATCTGTAGAAGCCATAGCTTGCTTTTACAATGTGGAAATCATATGATTTGCTGTAATTCACGCAGATCCCTCCTTTTGTCAGGGGGAAATGATTTGCATCATGTTCTTTTTTCATAATGCTTTTACTTCCTGTTTGGATCAGTTGTATGTAAGTGTACATTTTTGTTACTTTGGCTGTGCCCGTTAGAATTTATCTTCCATAAAGTATTTCTCCCATTGAGTCTAATGATGTATACTTTGCCTAGGTCTTTCCAAAATTAAATTTATGTAAATGTCTATTTTATATAAAATATGATTAAAATAAGTACGTCTGGTTTCAATCTCTCAAGTACTTCATGGTTAGTACCTACTGATGTCCATGTCACCAGGAGTGTCTGTTTTAACAATGTTTTAAAAAGGACCATCTTCCTTCCTTCATTCATTCATTTACTCATTTCATTGCATTGTTCTGTGTGCTTCCTGTCCACTCTCTTTCCCTTCCTCTGCACAGTGCCAATTCAGTACTCGCCCACTCCAGATCTGCTCCCCCATCGTGCTTAGAAGCTGTCACCTCTCTCTTCACAGAGTAAATAAAAGGTAGAAAGCAGCTATCCCCCAATGCCCTGCACTTCATCTGTACATTTACCTGCACCTAATTCTATCCTTTCTTTTCTCCTGTTATCATAATGGAAGAAGAGGACCCTAGGTTCTGAATTTTGCCTCTTATGGAACTTCATTCCATGCCTTAACTTCTCCTTCATCTTTTAACTTCTTCCTTTTGCTGGCTCTTGTCAATTTGTCAGTTCTACTGTATCTTAAAGCACATACACAGGTAATCAACACCAAAACAATCTGAAAAAAAAAAATCCTCTATTTCATTTTATCTGTAGCTGCTATCACAGCTCCGTCTGTCCTTCACAGCCAAGCTTTTTGAATAGCAGATCACAGTTGTCCTATACTGGTGATGATGTCCAAATTGAAGACAGATTTGCTGTACATCACAAGTCACCACTTTCTGGGGGTAGTCCAGCCCACTCCTCTCCTTGGTATCCTTTCCTTTTCTGAAGTTTTTTAAACATAAAAAGAGGATTCTTCCATTTGGATGTTTTAATATAACTGCAAACTCAATTTATATTTAAACCATTACTCTATTAGAAAATTTTAGTCTAAAACTAATGGCCTGCCTTTTTTTTTGAGATGGAGTCCACTCTGTCGCCCAGGCTGGAGTGCAGTGGTGTGATCTTGGCTCACTACAACCTCCGCCTTCTAGGTTCAGGCGATTCTCATGCCTCAGCCTCCCGAGTAGCTGGGATTACAGGCATGTGCCACCACACCCAGCTAATTTTTTTATTTCTAGTAGAGACAGGATTTCACCATGTCGGCCAGGCCGGTCTCGAACTCTTGACCTCAAGGTGATCCGCCTGCCTCACCCTCCCAAAGTGCTGGGATTACAGGCGTGAGCCACTGCGCCTGGCCTGTGGCCTGGCTATTAATGGTGTGTAATTCTTATTGAATGGCTCTTTTTCCACTTAATGGAAAGGCATTATTCTGTGAGGCCTGTAAGGGACTAAACCTTTATATATAAGAATAGGGTCTCAGTTGAAGCTGTGGGTTTTGAACTCTGGAAACAAAGGGAGTTGTTCTGTAACAGGAAATGAGACAGTGCCCCACCGCATGGAGATTCCCAGGTTTGAAACAAAGAAACCACAGAATATGCTGCAAAGCTGTGTGCCATGGGCAGAAGAGTGAAAGGGGACAGCACCTGTGAGCCTCACGGAAGGGCTGGCCATGGTTTGACCAACAACTTGAATATTGCTGGCCTGACCTTTCTTTCACAGCACATGTTCACCTTCTAGTTCTTTCCCTTTTGTTTAGTAAAGGCTTTTTGGTGGGTTTCATCTTACCTCTTGCTAAAAAGAAAGAGGGCCTTGGGTCCATGTGGGGGCTCTGAGCTTTTACTGGAGAACGGTGTGGCCCTGGAGCTGGCATGGTGGTTCAAATGGTCACCCCTGTGTGATGACTACAGGGAGGAAAGTGGTGAGGGCCACTGTTCAGGTAGCCACACATCTGGACATTCCCTGGACAGTACTGAAGCCTGGAGGTTCAATGTTTTATTTTTACAGAAGAGCTGCATGCTGGACACTCCCTATCCCCTAGACACCCATGCATGAAACCAGGGAGTCATCTACTCAAACTGTCATCCGAGGTGTCTTTCCTTGAAATAAATACTCAAAAGAAAATAGTGCTACTCTCCTATTCACAATAGCAAAGACTTGGAACCAACCCAAATGTCCAACAACAATAGACTGGATTAAGAAAATGTGGCACATATACACCATGGAATACTATGCAGCCATAAAAAATGATGAGTTCGTGTCCTTTGTAGGGACATGGATGAAACTGGAAAACATCATTCTCAGTAAACTATCGCAAGGACAAAAAACCAAACACCGCATGTTCTCACTCATAGGTGGGAATTGAACAATGAGAACTCATGGACACAGGAAGGGGAACATCACATTCCGGGTACTGTTGTGGGGTGGGGGGTGGGGGGGGGCGGGGACAGCATTAGGAGATATACCTAATGCTAAATGACGAGCTAATGGGTGCAGGAAATCAACATGGCACATGGATACATATGTAACAAACCTGCACATTGTGCACATGTACCCTAAAACCTAAAGTATAATAAAAATAAATAAATAAATAAATAAATAAATAAATATGTGATGTAATGTAAAAAAAAAAAAAAAAAGAAAATAGTGCTACTCTCAAGAACAGCACAGTCCCATAAAACTATTGGTGATGATGGAATGTTCTGTATTTGTGCAGTTCAACATGGTAGCCCCTAGCCACAGAGGGTAAATGGACACATTTTGAAGATGCCACAGCGCCAGGCGTCATTCACTTTTTTTAGCCTTTTCTTCAAATAGTGTCCATTTACCCTCTGCTCTCTCCTGCAGTCACAGAGGTCATTGTCCCCAGTAGATTGTCACCTGCTTGTACCTGTGCGTGCATTCTCTCCACCTTGACTGCCTTCTGTTTTCCCATCTACCTGCTCATCTCCCAACTGCCCCCCTTAGTTTATGTACCCTCCTACCTCAAGAAGCTTTTATTTCTATTTTACATGAAAGTAAAATAGAGCACTCGAACGTAAAATCCTCCAACTGGCGCTGAAGGACTGGTGGCTAGGTTATTTGGTATATATAGAATGTCCACTTAGCCTTGCCCTAATTTTCTGACAAAATATAAGACCATTACAAATTCTGGCTTTATTTGTCTTCTAACTTTAGCCTTATTACAAAATAATATTCATGGGAAAAAAAGTGACATCTCACCAATAGATTAATTTTAATCATCTTAAATGATGGATCCTACAGCTTTTGGGCCATTCTGCTGAAATGGAGGGTGGTACTGCCACCCAGAAAGTGATGTCAGCTCAAGCCTGATCTTTCCTATTCACTCTTTGAAAGCTCTAGAGGGTCAAGGGCACAAGCTTCTTAGAAGGGGCAGTATTGTACTAAGCTTCATGACCCTCCGCCTTTCAGAAGTCCTGTCTGTGTTTCGTGTGGGGGACCAGCTTCATTGCCCCTGAGCTTGGACCGCACTCCCCAGTCTGGGACAGAATTCGCAGGGCTAAGCGTTCCAGGCCACTGATTGGCTTGCTGTGGATCTGCTAGCAGGAACTTCTGCACACGTGTGAGCACCACTGTCGCCCCTTGGGCCACCTCGCGCCAGTCTCTAAGGCTGGGTGGCCGGGCGCTGTGACACCAGGGGTGACCAGAGAGCGGGGGCAGCTCACAGTGATCAAATGATCGTGAAGAGGGACACCTGCGAACCCAGGCGCCACGGCAGGTGCTGCCCATAGGCACCGCAGGAGGGAATAAAGGGCGAGACCGTCCGCCTTCGCCACAGTTTTCTCAGCCTGCAGGGAGGGAGGACGTGCGAGGCCGATGCATGGAGGCTATGGGCGTGCTGGCCAGTGCTGGTTTGTTGCTATTGCTGGTTATCGGCCACCCCAGAAGCCTAGGTGAGCCTAGGGCCCTGGGCACCAGGACTGTGGAGGAGGCTGAGCGTGCTGGAGAGGGAAGACTTCATTACTCCTTGCCTCAGGAAGTCGGGGTGGTATAGCCACACCTGAGGCATTTGGGAAGAAAGGGTGAGGGGGTGGTGCATGCTCAGATGTCCCCAAAGGAAGGTCTGGGCCAGATTTCCTTTCTGAAATTTTTTGGATTCTAGAGTTCATTTGTAGGCACACCTGCTAATCATGTGTGTACTAAGGAGCCTCCTCCAAGGAAACCTAACCAAGTAGAAGTAACTTAAAGTCAAATATCTCCCTTCCAGAGTAGTGTATGTCATTCCCCAGTATCTGTTGTGTTGTTTTGTTTGTTTGTTTGAGACAGGGTCTGGCTCTGTCACCCAGGCTGCACTGCAGTGGTGCGATCACGGCTTCCTCAACCTCCAGGGCTCATGTGATCCTCCTGCCTCTGCCTCCTGAGTAGCTGGGACCACAGGCACGCACCACCACGCCTGGCTAATTTTTACATTTTTTTGTAGAGATGGGGTCTTTTCATGTTGCCCGTGGTTCTGAACTCCTGGGTTCAAGTGATCAGCCCACCTGGGCCTCCCAAAGGGCTGGGATTACAGGCGGGAGCCACTGCATGTGGCTGCTGGTATCTGTAACACAACCTAAATTTGCATCTTCCCAGAGTAAGTAAGCCCCAAGTCACCTACCAGAGGCAGCGCTGGCTCCTTCCTGCCCAATGGTAACACAGGCCGAAAGGGAGCAGACAGGAGGCAAATTCTGGTCAACCCAAGTGACTGTGGGATATTCTGAAGAAAATATTGAGAGAAGAATGTGATAGTCTGCAGCTAAGTGCTGTCAGAATGTCTGTGCCAGGCCAGGAAAATCCAAACGGGAAATCTTGGTAAAGTGAACTTTTACCTAAGGCTCTGTGTGTGCACACACACATGCTCTTCTACACAGGACTGAAGTGTGGAATTCGCATGGTCAACATGAAAAGTAAGGAACCTGCCGTGGGATCTAGATTCTTCTCTAGACTTAGTAGTTGGAGAAATTCAACAGTGACTGGACATCCATGGCAGGTCAGTACAACAAAGGCATTGATTTCTTAATGAGAAAACAATGAAATATTTCCTTTGTTTCAAAAGCAAGAATCCATGTTGATATGTAGTTTTTTTCCTGACCCCCTCGAGCTCTCTACCAAAAAGTTTACTTCATAGGAACTATCTTACTATCCAATTTATGTCAGTATTTTAAGAATATTATGTCAGATTAGAAAAGTTGATCTCCAGTGTTTCCGATGGAGATACATCTGTGGGGAGACATATTAGCTGCATTTGTAACTTTCTTCTTGGGCAGGTCTCCCTAAAATCAGATGAGCACCACTTCTGTGGAGGAAGCTTGATTCAAGAAGATCGCGTCGTTACAGCAGCACACTGCCTGCACAACCTCAATGAGTAAGTTGTGGATTTCCATTACTTGTCAGGCCTTGATTCCTGGCTATGGGACTGGGAGATTTGTTGCCCTAAATAGCAGGTTCATTCTCAGTCCCTTTCTTAATTTTGCCTCCCGGTGCACCCACCCACTGATCTTCCTGATTCCCAGAAATGTGTGTCTGTCCCAGGATTCCCAGTGCTTCCTGTTCTACTGAATTAAACAATCCCAGACATCATCTATAATTTATGGATTTAGTGCTTGGGTAGAGGTGGTGTTTACTTATTGTAATAAAGCATTAACAAGAAATGTTAAATGGATGCTCCAAAGTTTTAATCATCTGGGTTAAAATCATTAGGAGGGAAAAAACTGCAGAAATTACAAATATTTGACCAGATTAAAAGAGGGTACTAATAAGAGAAAAGAAGGAACGTTCTAGAAAGCAACTTTTATATCCTCTTACAAATGGCATAGCATGTGTGAACTATGGTTTGTATATCAAAGAAGAAAAGGAGGCAATATTTAAATACTTGACTCAGAAAAATGGAAACATGACTGAAAACCATGACCTTTTCTAGATTAAAAAAAATATGACCATTGGTAATACTCAATAATAAGGAAAACCTTCTTCAAAGACTTGGGGATGCTTAAAGATACATTCATCACTTTTCATTTAATTACATCAGACCAAGAAGACTTGCGTAGGGGAAACAACTACTTATGAAACATTTTTCTTTGGTTTTAGGAAGCAACTGAAGAATATAACTGTGACTTCTGGGGAGTACAACCTCTTTCAGAAGGATAAGCAAGAACAGAATATTCCTGTCACAAAAATTATTACCCATCCTGAATACAACAGCCGTGAATATATGAGTCCTGATATTGCACTGCTGTATCTAAAACACAAAGTCAAGTTTGGTGAGTATGGAGAGTTAGAATATTAAAAATGCAATGGAGGAAAACTGTTAATTATGCACAAGTAAACTTCAATGTCTATGTGGCTGTCTAGTAATAGAATAGCTAAGCTTTGTTTCTTTTTAAAATAATTTTGTTCAGTCTATAACCTATTGAAAAAATACTGTATAGGCTACATGTCCCAGCCACAAATTATTTATGCTTAATCTAACAATCAACATTTTTTCCCTTTCATTTCTTTCCATCGATACATATTAGAAGTACATATTTTCAGGGCACATGTGATAATTTGATACATTCATATAATCAAATCAGGGTAATTAGGATACCTATCACCTTAAATATTTATCTTTTTGTATATGCTAGGAACACTTGAATTATTTCTCTGATCTGTCAAACATCAGGTCTTCTAAGTGTGTATTTGTATCCATTAATCAACCCCACTTCATCCTCCCCTCCTCCCTACCCTTCCCTGCCTCTCATAACCGCAGGTTTACTCTCTATCTTCATGAGATTCAGTATTTTAGCTCACACATGAGGGAGAATATGTGATATTTGTTTTTCTGTGCTTGGCTTATTTCACTTAATATCCATGTTCAGTTTCATCTGTGTTGTTTCAAATGACAAGATTTCATTCTTTTTATGGCTGAATAATATTCCATTGTGTATATATACTACACTTTCTTTATTCATTCATCCTATGATGAACAACTTAGGTTAAGTCCATATTTTGGCCAATCGGTATTTTAAGGACTCCTGTGTCTTGGCTGGGCTACATTCTAACTACCTACCTATATTCATCTCTAACCAAAAAGCTCGGAACATTTGAAAATATTTTCAGAGACTTCTTTCTGTCATTACTGTGAACAAGATATCCAACACTCTCTCAACACAGGTAATATAAACATTCTGGGTAAAATACTAAAAGCCTCCCCCCTTTTTTTTAAATGCAAGAAAAGGAAGTGTTAAGTGGCCCATAACAAAGCACAAGTCCAGAGTAGTTAGCCAGGCCACTGCCCTTAAGGGATCAAACTGAGCTTTAAGATCCTAGAGATTGACCTGGCCATGAGAGGAGCCATAAAGAACCTGGAACTTTCTGAAAGGTGATGCTTTGAAAGATAGCGAGAGGGAGTTGTGCATGTTATGCTACGTAAAGTGAGGGAATAAGGACACTTGCTTGTCTCAACGTTGGCTCTGGACAGAGGGTTCTCAGAAGAATCTGTAATCATGAGCCAGGCCTCACTCAGGTTTGATGCTGGAATTGACATCACCTGTGTGGCACAAAAACTCCAAGGCAAAATTTTAAAGTGGTTCCAGGTGAGTAATCAGCCTCTGGCAGAAGCAAAAATAAATTCTCTCTGAGAGAATGAAATTTAAATCCCAGCTTTAATATATTCCCATAAAGTTTTAATGAATTCGAGCACAGAAACATGTAGAGAAATTTGACATCAAAGATAGTCTGAAGCATTAACAATCAGAATCAGACCTTCAAAGGTTACAAATTTCAAGATAGAGAATAGAAAATGAGTATATTAAAGTTTAAAGCAGTGAAAGTGTATTGAAAATGATTGAGCCACAAGAAACTGTTAGATGGAAGGGAAATTTGAAAATAAGCCAGTAAAACATGAAAATATAAAAATATAATTGGAATTAGAAACTCAATAGAATATTTATCTACCAGATTAGATTAGGTGTATGGAACTAGATCACCTAAAATAATTACCCAGAGAAGACAGTGAGGATAAGAGACAGAGAAGATATAGTAAACATCCAATTTGAAGTTTAGAAAGAGTATGGATATTGGTGGAGAGAGACTGTAATTTAAGAGAAAGTGGCTGAGGATTGATCATAATTGATATCCAAATCTTTAGACTTAAAAAGCTTAGTAACTCCAACTATGATACAAAAAATAATTATATATCTAGACATGTGCTGAAAACGTAGCACACTAAAAGAATGGACCCCAAAAGAATCTAGAAGGAAAAAGACACATTACCAAAAACGGAATGTTATTGACTTCTCAACAGCAGTAAGTGAATGCCAGAAGACAGTAGGCGATCAAAATACTGAAAATTACTCGAAGTGTATATAAGAGGAAACTATTGCCCCATTTTTTCTTTCCTTTATAGAAAACCTCTATTAAAAGCCATCTATGCTAGTTATGTCAATTTCGTTTCCTCAATTCTCATAGCTGGATGTATTAGGTTAAGATGCCTGTTCCACATTTAAGTGGATCAGACTTTCACTCCACTGTTCCATAAATTTGGTCTTGTCACAGTCACTAATGACCTCTATGTTGCTAAATTCAAAGTAACTTCTCAATTCCCATCTTTCTGGGTAAGAGTTTTTAGCAGAATTGCTCATATGTTCTTGGAAATATTTTCTTCACTTGAATTCCGGGAATCCATTAGTTATTCTCCTACCCTATTGTACCCTTTCTTAGTCTTCTATGATGATTCTTCCTCTTCTCCTTGACTTCACATTGTTGGAGTGCCCCAGGCTCAGCCCTGGGCATCTTATTCTCTAGTTGTGCTCATTCTCTTAGTGACCTTATCCAGGATCAATAATTTAAACATCTAAATCTAAAAAACTCTGGATTCATCCTTGATTCTTCTTTCTCGGACACTGTACATCCCAATGAGTCAGAAAATCCTGTTGCTTCTGCCTCACTCACTTCACACTTTTGCCATCTTGTTCCAGGCAATACTACCATCATGTCTTGCCTGGGTTAATTTTAATGGTCTCTGAAATTTTCTCAAGCTGCTTCTTCTGTCTTCCTAATGTTTGTTTAACCCAGTGGCCAGAATAATACTTTTTAATACGTAAATCAGGTTATGTCACCCTATTCAAACCACTTCAATGGTTCTCCATTACATTTAGATGAAAATCAATGTCATTATTATCTGACATACCCTCTTTTCTAGTCCTATATCTAAACTCTGATTTGTTTTTTTTTTTAATGAAACTTACTTAATCTGCTCCAGTCATCGTGGCCTCCCACTGTCCCCTAAACATATATGCATGATCCTGTAGCAAGGACTGTTTCTTCATCAAATGACTTCCACCCAGATAACTACATGATTCCTTTCCTCAGCTTCAAGACTTTGCTCAGATGTCACCTGCTCAATGAGACTTTCCATGACCATCATATTTAAAATGACATCTTCCATGCCATTCTCCCTAATCTCCACTTATCTCCTTTATCCTATTATTTTTCCATGGCATGTATTTACCACTGAACAATGTATTATATTTGCTGTTTGTTTCTTCTCCCCTCACCCAACACACAAACACAAATATACACACTCATGTAGGTTCTACCAAGACAGAGATATTTTTCTTTCTGTTCATTCGTTGAGATCTAAAAGAGTGCTTGCCACATTTGATCATCTTGTTCTACTGTCTTCTAACATTCGCTTACTGCTGTTGAGAAATCAATAACATTCCATTTTTGGTAATATGTTTTTTTCCTTCTAGATTTTTTTGAGATCCATTCTTTGTTTTTAGTGTGCTACATTTTCAGCAAAGTCTAGATATAAAATTATTTTTTGTATCATAGTTGGAGTTACTGGGCTTTTTTCTAAAGATTTGGCTATCAATTGTGATCAGTCCTCAGCCACTTTCTCTTGAATTACAGTCTCTTCCCACCATTATCTATATTTTTTCTAAACTTCCCAGGTTCTTTACAGCTCCTCTCATGGCCAGTTAAATTTCTAGGATCTTAAAGATCAATTCAATCTCTCAAAGGCAGTGGCCTGGCTAATTCCTCTGGATTTGTGCTCAATAACTGTCAAATGAAAAACTACCCTTTCAAAACAAAGGCATAGTCTAAAATGTTAGTAGATTAGGGGGCTCATGGTGGTGTGCAGAACAATTAGCCTTATGTTTTTCCTTGTTTTACTTTTTCTGCATTTCTCAAAATTTCTATAAATACAAAACAGTTTTATATGGAGGGGCCAAAACTTAAAATATGTCACCATTACATTTAGGAAGAAAGTGTAGAAGCCATGAAATCAAGAGATTTCACTTTTCCAAATATATTCAACATGACGTATCTATCCATGAACCTCTCGTGCCTTTGTTGTTGTTTTCTTAGGAAGTGCTGTTCAGCCAATCTGTCTTCCTGACAGTGATGATAAAGTTGAACCAGGAATTCTTTGCTTGTCCAGTGGATGGGGCAAGATTTCCAAAAGTAAGAGACGCCAAAATGACTTAATACTTCTTCCACATCTCTGTATGTCCAGGGGAAGCAGAAATAATTTTGTTGACCATGAGTAGTACATTTATCATTTTTTATCACTGATTTCTGACACAACAAAGATTTCTGGTAGTCCTTAGCATTGAAAGGCTCATATTTTTAAAAAGGCTATTCATATCACTCCTGCTGCTGCCAATTTGGTTAGGTATGGCAGATAAAGGAAGCTGGATAGAGCTGTGATAGATGAGGAGGAATAAGGCAAAAGGGTGATCAGGAAATAGCAACAATAGTTAAGCTTCTTTGTCTTTAATATTGTGACTTTTTTAAAAAGTCAGACTGAGAAACAAAAAGTAGAAGGGTGATTACCGGAGATTTGAGAGTGAGAGAAATGGAAAGATGTGGTTCAAAGGGTGTAAATGTGGAACTGTGTGACAAGTAAGTTCTGGAAATCCAATATACTGCATGGGAACTATAGTTAATATACTGAATACTTGAAATTCGCCAAGAGAGTAAATGTTAAGTATTCTCACTACAAAAAAGTTAACTCTGTGAGGTGATGTAATGTTAATTAGCATGATTATGGTAATCATTTTGCAATGTATACATTATTAAAACATCACTTTGTACTCCTTGAATAAATACAATTTTTATTTGTCAACTATACCTCAAAGCTTGACAACAATACATTGTGATCTTTAATTTATTTTTATTTATTTATTTATTTATTTTGAGACGGAGTCTCGCTCTCTCACCCAGGCTGGAGTGCAGTGGCGCGATCTCGGCTCACTGCAAGCTCCGCCTCCCGGGTTCACGCCATTCTCCTGCCTCAGCCTCTCCGAGTAGCTGGGACTACAGGCGCCCGCCACCACGCCCGGCTAATTGTTTGTATTTTTAGTAGAGATGGGGTTTCACCGTGGTCTCGATCTCCTGACCTCGTGATCCACCCGCCTCGGCCTCCCAAAGTGCTGGGATTACAAGCGTGAGCCACCGCGCCCGGCTGATTTTTTATTTTATAAAGAATTTTAGGCAGGGCGCAGTGACTCACGCCTGTAATCTTAGCACTTTGGGAAGCCAAGGCAGGAGGATGGGAGCCCAGCAGTTCCAGACCAGCCTGGATAACATAGGAAGACCTTGTCGCCACAAAAAAAAAAAAAAAAAAATTAAAAAATTAGGAAATCACGGTGGCATGCCTGTAGTCCCAGCTACTTGGGAAACTGAGGTTGGAGAATCACTTGCTCCCAGGAGGTTGAGGCTACAGTGAGCCTTGATTGTACCATTGCACTCCAGCCTGAGTGACAGAGGGACACCTTGTCTCAAAAAAAATCATTTTGTCAAAGGCCTTTTCTGCATCTATTGAGATAATCATGTGGTTTTTGTCTTTGGTTCTGTTTATATGCTGGATTACATTTATTGATTTGCATATGTTGAACCAGCCTTGCATCCCAGGGATGAAGCCCACTTGATCATGGTGGATAAGCTTTTTGATGTGCTGCCGGATTCGGTTTGCCAGTAGTTTATTGAGGACTTTTGCATCAATGCTCATCAAGGATACTGGTCTAAAATTCTCTTTTTTGGTTGTGTCTTTGTGTGGCTTTGGTATCAGGATGATGCTGGCCTCATAAAATGAGTTAGGGAGGATTCCCTCTTTTTCTATTGATTGGAATAGTTTCAGAAGGAATGGTACCAGCTCCTCTTTGTACCTCTGGTAGAATTCGGCTGTGAATCCATCTGGTCCTGGACTTTTTTTGGTTGGTAAGCTATTGATTATTGCCTCAATTTCAGAGCTTGTTTTTGGTCTATTCAGAGATTCAATTTCTTACTGGTTTAGTCTTGGGAGGGTATATGTGTTGAGGAATTTATCCATCTCTTCTAGATTTTCTGGTTTATTTGCATAGAGGTGTTTATAGTATTCTCTGATGGTAGTTTGTATTTCTGTGGGATCAGTGGTGATATCCCGTTTATCATTTTTTATTGCGTCTGATTGTTTTCTCTTTTCTTCTTTATTAGTCTTGCTAGCGGTCTATCAATTTTGTTGATCTTTTCAAAAAACCAGCTCCTAGATTCATTAATTTTTTGAAGAGTTTTTTGTGTCTCTGTTTCCTTCAGTTCTGCTCTGATGTTAGTTATTTCTTGCCTTCTGTTAGCTTTTATTCAACAACCCTCCATGCTAAAAACTCTCAATAAATTAGGTATTGATGGGACGTATCTCAAAATAATAACAGCTATCTATGACAAACCCACAGCCAGTATCACAGTGAATGGGCAAAAACTGGAAGCATTCCCTTTGAAAAGTGGCACAAGACAGGGATGCCAGCTGTCACCACTCCTATTCAACATAGTGTTAGAAGTTCTGGCCAGGGCAATCAGGCAGGAGAAGGAAATAAAGGGTATTCAATTAGGAAAAGAGGAAGTCAAATTGTCCCTGTTTGCAGATCACATGATTGTATATCTAGAAAACCCAATCATCTCAGCCCAAAATCTCCTTAAGCTGATAAGCAACTTCAGCGAAGTCTCAGGATACAAAATCAATGTACAAAAATCACAAGCATTCTTATACACCAATAACAGACAAACAGAGAGCCAAATCATGAGTGAACTCCCATTCACAATTGCTTCAAAGAGAATAAAATACCTAGGAATCCAACTTACAAGGGATGTGAAGGACCTCTTCAAGGAGAACTACAAACCACTGCTCAATGAAATAAAAGAGGATACAAACAAATGGAAGAGCATTCCATGCTCATGGGTAGGAAGAATCAATATCGTGAAAATGGCCATACTGCCCAAGGTAATTTATAGATTCAGTGCCATCCCCATCAAGCTACCAATGACTTTCTTCACAGAATTGGAAAAAACTACTTTAATGTTCATATGGAACCAAAAAAGAGCCCGCATCGCCAAGTCAATCCTAAGCCAAAAGAACAAAGCTGGAGGCATCACACTACCTGACTTCAAACTATACTGCAAGGCCACCGTAACCAAAACAGCATGGTACTGGTACCAAAACAGACATGTAGACCAATGGAACAGAACAGAGCCCTCAGAAATAATGCCGCATATCTACAACTATCTGATCTTTGACAAACCTGACAAAAGCAACGGGGAAAGGATTCCCTACTTAATAAATGGTGCTGGGAAAACTGGCTAGCCATATGTAGAAAGCTGAAACTGGATCCCTTCCTTACACCTCATAGAAAAATTAATTCAAGATGGATTAAAGACTTACATGTTGGACCTAAAACCATAAAAACCCTAGAAGAAAACCTAGGCAATACCATTCAGGACATAGGCATGGGCAAGGACTTCATGTCTAAAACACCAAAAGCAATGGCAAAATTGACAAATGGGATCTAATTAAACTAAAGAGCTTCTGCACAGCAAAAGAAACTATCATCAGAGTGAACAGGCAACCTACAGAATGGGAGAAAATTTTTTCAACCTACTCATCTGACAAAGGGCTAATATCCAGAATTTACAATGAACTCAAACAAATTTTCAAGAAAAAAACAACCTCATCAACAAGTGGGCAAAGGGTATGAACAGACACTTCTCAAAAGAAGACATTTATGCAACCAAAAAAACACATGAAAAATGCTCATCATCACTGGTCATCAGAGAAATGCAAATCAAAACCACAATGAGATACCATCTCACACCAGTGAGAATGGCCATCATTAAAAAGTCAGGAAACAACAGGTGCTGGAGAAGATGTGGAGAAATAGGAACACTTTTACACTGTTGGTGGGACTGTAAACTAGTTCAACCATTGTGGAAGTCAGTGTGGCGATTCCTCAGGGATCTAGAACTAGAAATATCATTTGACCCAGCCAGCCATCCCATTACTGTGTATATACCCAAAGGATTATAAATCATGCTGCTATAAAGACACATGCACACGTATGTTTATTGTGGCACTATTCACAATAGCAAAGACTTGGAACCAAGCCAAATGTCCAACAACGATAGACTGTATTAAGAAAATGTGGCACATATACACCATGCAATACTATGCAGCCATAACAAATGATGAGTTCATGTCC
The DNA here is from genome assembly GCF_009828535.3 of Hylobates moloch. NCBI lineage: Eukaryota > Metazoa > Chordata > Mammalia > Primates > Hylobatidae > Hylobates > Hylobates moloch. Next base: position 28,107,123 of record NW_026652283.1, on the reverse strand, counting down.
TTTGTAGGGATATGGATGAAACTGGAAACCATCATTCTCAGCAAACTATCGCAAGGACAAAAAACCAAACACCGCATGTTCTCACTCGTAGGTGGGAATTGAAGAATGAGAACTCATGGACACAGGAAGGGGAACATCACACTCCGGGGACTGTTGTGGGGTGGGGGTAGTGGGGAGGGATAGCATTAGGAGATATACCTAATGCTAAATGACGAGTTAATGAGTGCAGCACACCAACATGGCACATGGATACATATGTAACAAACGTGCACATTGTGCACATGTACCCTAAAACTTAAAGTATAATAGTAATAAAATAAAATAAATCATTTTTATAAAACATTGCTATATTGACCAAAGTTTTCCTCTCTTGGGGAAACATTTAAGCATTTGTTTAGAGTAGCCACAATTGTACAATTGCCTATGTTACCTTAAAAATCTGCTGAACTTTTTAAAAATGTCCTCTGCCACATATCTGATTTTTAGAAGTGAATATGATTCTCACCTAAAAACAATTACTTCTACATGTGGTTAAAAATCTGTTTGAAATAGTTCCAAACTTGTAGACTTCTCATTAATTTGTTTCCATTAGGATGTTGTGTACTAACTTATCTGTCCTCTCTCTACAGCATCAGAATATTCAAACGTCCTACAAGAAATGGAACTTCCCATTATGGATGACAGAACGTGTAATACTGTGCTCAAGAGCATGAACCTCCCTCCCCTGGGCAGGACCATGCTGTGTGCCGGCTTCCCTGATGGGGGAATGGACACCTGCCAGGTACAAAAGTGTAAACCAGCCTAGCTGTTCAGTAACATGTGGGTGAAAGTAGATTCTGCCTTTCCCCAAAAGAAGCTCATGTTTCTTCTGTTACTGTGTCAAAATTCTTTTTCCTTTCATCTTTTCATCTGATTTCTACTGAAGAAGTGTGCTTGACCTGAGCAGAAAGAATTATTTCCTGTCTCCACGTCCATTCCTACCCCTACACTTCTTTTATTTTGGTGGGTTGGCAAAAGGGGTTAGTTTCAACACGTGCAACCTAATGGAATCAAGCAAGATGACCACTTTCACAATCTTATTAGGTCTAGCTATGAATTCTTCACTTCACATATTGTTAAGCATGTGGATTTTTTTTCCTTTGGTACAGAATATATTTGCACAAAGTTTGACTGAAGATACATAGCTTTAGTCACTGTTGTGTAAGAGATATTGGGAATGACCACAATCTCCCAACACTGACACAACTTCACAATGAATACCAATCTTCACAAGATATTTAGAGGGGACAAGGAGACCAATTTGTGAAACACATGAGTTTTAAGTTTTAGACAGGTCTTCCAAGTAAATTATCTTCTCTTTTAAGGTGGAGCAGTAAGGAGTCATTATTCTTTGCCAAAAAGCAGCTTGAAAATGTTGAGGGAAGCTCTCTGAAATTATCTGTTGGAAGGATTTTTCAGTTTTTCTTCGAGGCGATGACAGGAGTTTGGGAGGGAGGAGGTTGAAATTTACACTTATACCGCTTTCTAAATTGGAAAACAGATAGGCTAAAGGTGCTTTTTCCTATCTGCATTAATTACAGGCAATCCTTTTTTGGATGAAGCCCTCTACACCTTTTGAGAAGAGTTTAATCTGACACAATGTTGTCTGAAACATAGTCTTAAAGCAGCATAGATTCTGGAATGTTATTGAAGATGCAATCCTAAAATCTTGGGTTCTTTATTCTGTAGCATAAGAGCCAAAGTGGTCCTTTCCTTTTTTTTTTTTTTTTGTTTTTGTTTTTTGTTTTTGTTTTTGAGATGGAGTCTCACTCTCTTGCCCAGACTGGAGTGTGCAGTGACGCAATCTTGGCTCATGGCAACCTCTGCCTCCCACGTTCAAGCGATTCTCCTGCCTCAGCCTCCTGAGTAGTTGAGATTATAGGCACCCACCACCACACCCAGCTAATTTTTTTTGTATTTTTAGTAGAGACAGCGTTTCACCATGTTGGTCAGGCTGGTCTTGAATTCATGACCTCAGGTGATACACCAGCCCCGCCTCCCAAAGTGCTGGGATTACAGGCATGAACCATGTGCCCTGCCCAGGCTTTCTGTTTTTAAAGCTTTGAGGCCTTGAACTATCTTGAGGAATCTATTCACTGATGCTCTATAGGACTGGAAGATGACCTAGTCTTTCCTAGCAATTCCAGGTGACAAGCTATAGTAGAATCATCTATTTATAACTACCTCCATTCCAACGATTTTTAGAATGTACATGGTAGTTAAAAAAAAAAAAAAAGAGGAGGAAGAGAAATTGTTAACCTGACAAGATTGCAGCCAATAAGTATAAAGAGATTTTATCTTCATGAAAAGATTTTGCCTTGAAACTAATGATAAGGACACAGAAAATGGATAAACAAAAAGCTGATGGACGATGACTAGTGAACTTCTTTGCCTCTACCTCTTTTCACTTTGTGATGAGTGCTGATGTTTACAGAAATGATGAAATATTTTACACTGTGGCTATTTTCAAATTTTCTCTTTTTTTGTACCATGAAAGGGGGACTCTGGAGGACCACTGGTTTGTAGAAGAGGTGGTGGAATCTGGATTCTTGCTGGGATAACTTCCTGGGTAGCTGGTTGTGCTGGAGGTTCATCTTCTGTAAGAAACAACCATATGAAGGCATCACTTGGCATTTTCTCCAAAGTGTCTGAGTTGATGGCTTTTATCACTCAAAACCTGTTCACAGGTAGGTGAATTCTTTCTTCCTCATCTCATCCTAACTCAAGGGTAGTTACTCTGCTATGTTGCGATATTATCAGAACTAAGCTTTAGAACAAAGCAAGAATGAGGCTGGTTTTAAATTCTTAGTCCAATGTAGATACTTGTGTCTCTGAAACCCTGACTACAGAAATCTGTCAATATAACTTGAACAAACCAAATCCCTGTATAAAATTTTCATGAGATGCCTTTTTGCATTTACGAGATTTTATTAACAGACCTTGAGAATAGACTCATCAGGGGATTCTTTCTTCATTTTTTCAGTTGACATGATTTTTCTCTGTACTACTTAATACTACTAAAAATAAATCACTCATCTCCCACTTTGCCCGTTCAACCTTGTTAACTTACTTGGCAACAGTGAAAAAATGAGGGAGGCCCTCCAGAGTTAATTTGGCTGTGTGACACTAAAATCTAGATTAGGAAAATGTGGGCCTGGAGATACCAAACCTGTTGTCTGCAGAATGAAAGAGGCCTGAGAGAACACAGCTTTCAGGAACAAGCAGTTGAATGTAGAAACCAAACATTTTTTAAAATGACAAGACCCAGAGCCCCAGAACATAGCACTCTCTCCATCCTCCATCCCTTTCTCATGGCAGTCCAAGGGCAGCCACCTGACTAAGGGCTTTTAGAGTGGTGTTGTGGATCCTACCACAGGCCGGCACTTCCTCAGACTGCCACAGACTTTCCTTTGGTCTTAGATGTAAAAGGCCTCCTCACTGCTCTGCTGCAGGGGAGCAGTTCTCTTCTGGTAGCAATTGTGTTCCATTTTGATCACCTGGAAGGGCAAGTTGACAAGGTTTAAAAGCCCTGAACAAAGATAAATGGTAACAATGAGATTTTCCAAGAGCAATGAAATCAGACATTAATGGTTAATTCCAGTGAAATGAACATCAGAATGTGATAAGTGATTTATTTAAATAATGCTTCCTTAGGATAATCTTCTAAGCTTCCCATCTTCTATTTGCCTATTTTTTCTAGTTCATATTCCCCTATCTCTTTCCAGAACTGGCTATGCTTTGGAAATAGGGTTAAATTGAGTTTTCTTAACTCTTAAAAATCAGAGAATTGAATATTTCACATCTTATTTTTAAAACCACACTAACCATCAAATCAAATCAATTTCTGCTTCCACATAGACCTTTAGCCTTTTTTAAAAGACATGGTGGGTCACTGATCTGAGAAAAGATTCCCTCTGCATTGATTTTGGTAGAAGTTATAATTCTTAATATTCTTTTAACGCCACATTGTTAAAAATGTTTTATTTAAATGATTATTATTGGGAAAGGCACTAACTCCTTATACCTTCTACAGGTTTGGATCGGGGCCAACCCCTCTCAAAAGTGGGCCCAAGGTATATAACAAAGGCCCTGAGTTCTGTCCAAGAAGTGAACGGAAGCCAGAGAGGAGAGGGTATGTGTGGTTCTAATTAGAGAAGGAAGCTGACTTGAAAAAAGTCATCAAAGGAAAGCAAACAGGAGGATTGTACCATATTCACAATCTAAGTTTTATTTAAATTTTCAAATGTAAACTTTAAATGCCCTGCTCATATTCATACATAGGCTCCAACATTTAAAACCTGACCCTGGCATCTAAAACTTTTGAGTGAATGAGGGAGACTTTCCATGCCATTGCTAAAAGCTGTATCCATTTATTTATTTATTTATTTATTTATTTATTTATTTTATTTTATTTATTTTGAGATGGAGTCTTACTGTGTCGCCCAGGCTGGAGTGCAGTGGCAAGCAGTCTCTGCTCATTGTAACCTCTGCCTCCTGGGTTCAAGCGATTCTCCTGCCTCAGCCTCCCAAGTAGCTAGGACCACAGCACCCCCCACTATGCCCAGCTAATTTTTTTTTTTTTTTTTTTTTTGAGACAGAGTCTCATGCTGTGTCTCCCAGGCTGGAGTGCAGTGGCACGATCTCGGCTCACTGCAACCTCCACCTCCTGGGTTAACGCCATTCTCCTGCCTCAGCCTCCAGAGTAACTGGGACTACAGGCACGCGCCACCACACCCGGCTAATTTTTTGCACTTTTAGTAGACACGGGTTTTCACTGTGTTAGCCAGGGTGGTCTCGATCTCCTGACCTCATAATCTGCCTGCCTCGGCCTCCCAAAGTGCTGGGATTACAGGAGTGAGCCACGGTGCCCGGCAATTTTTGTATTTTTAGTAGAGACAGGATTTCACCATGTTGGCCAGGCTGGTCTCAAACTCCTGACCTCAAGTGATGCAACTGCCTCAGCTTCTTAAATTGTACTTTAGCATCTTTATACAGAGGTATTTAACCTTATACAAGAGAGCCTAGAAAGAGATGGGAAAGTTGGATAAATGTTAAATCTGAAGAAATGTTTTAAAGAGTTTTAATTTTGATTCAAATTATGGTGAATTCAGAAATGTTTTTAAAGTCTGTTTGCAAATACAATATCTAAATCATAGCCTCTAAAAATATTTGCGTTCCCATAAATATCAATGAAATGAATAATATAAATTGTACAGCTTCAGGCTGGCCTCCGTTATCGTTTTGAAATGTTGTCTATGGCTGAGGCAAATGATCGGCTTGTTTCCCATGTTTTTGAAGATTGTAAACCTCAGGGGACAGTGTTATTTGGAGAAAGTGGGAAGATTCGTCACCCCCATTCCAAAGGAGACTACTATTCTCATAATTGGTAGGTATCCTACATAGGAATGATTCCTGGGGCTTTTCCTCCCACAAAATGGGGCAGTTTAAAACACTCTACTTTGATAATTTTTTTTTTTTTTTTTTTTTTGAGACAGAGTCTCCCTACATTGCCCAGGCTGGGCTCGAACTCTTGGGCTTAAGGGATCTTCCCACCCCGGCCTACTAAGTAGTAGGGATTACAGGTGCATGCCACCACAACTTGGCTTATTTTGGCATTTTTATCTAGTATCTCCAGTTCAAATATAAAAGTATCTATTTCATCTGATATTTTTTGGTTGGTGAATATTTACTCATTAAAGTAAATCATCAACCTGAATAGTTATTCAACTAAAGTTTACTTGAATTGATGTATTCAAATACGTAATACTAACAGCGTCTGGCAATGGGATTGCTATGGGATTCAGTGATTAATTCTGTCACATTTATTTCTATAATCATGGTGATATTTTGCTTAGCATCACCTAGAAGATGGAAAATAGTTCATGTCTTATAAGCTTTAGCATCTTTTTACGAATTTTCTACATACCCTGTCCTCTAAAAGATATCTAAATATAGCTAAAAATATCTTTAAGCTTTAGAAAATCTTTCTGCAAGTATCTCATTTTCTTAAGTGATCTAAATTCATTTTTAAAATTGTACTGAGAATTGAATAGTGTACTACAAAGATGGCAGTTCTACACGTTTATAATCTGGTGGAAAGAGCTAGACAGAAACAACTATACTACAAGAGGAAATAAGCTTTATAATCCACACCATCCAAGAAAGTGCACACTGTAAAAGATAGAGACCAATTCTCTTTGGTGTGGTTTTTAAGGTGTGTGCAGAGTGGTTAGAAGTGTGGGGAGAGATGTAAGTGTGTTATAGTGGAAAAGATGGCATTGAAATCAGGCGTTGAAGGATAGTTACGATTTTATAGCTCATGAGGTCTTTGGTATAATACTGAAGATTTCAACAGATGGAGAGGCAGGAAGAGGTCATTCTAGCCCAAGGGAATTAGGTATAAGCAATGTCAAGGAGGTGGGAAAGATTAGGGTTTTTTGGGTTTTGAGTATCCCACTGTGACTGGACAACAATGTGAATGGGAACTGGGGTAGCAGTGGATGATGAGGATAGAAAGGATGATCGGGACTTAACTGCAGAGGACCTTGAGTTCCATGCAGAGAGATTAGACCTTATGCTACAGCCAATGGGTATGCTAAAACTAAAATGATGGAAAGATTATAACTTTCAAAACTAATGTAAAATGAATATAAATATTTATTTCAAGTACAGATAGAAAAGATGTGGCTTAATTTCAGCTCATAATTTAAAAGGCTTAATGGTCTAAACTGACTTTGTCTCAGGCAAACTTGTGATGATAGAATGCTAATAAAGCTTTTGCCACCTTTGCTTAAGCTATTAGAATGATATTTAGAACAAGATTTTAAGAAACTCCTTTATTAGAGTCTCAGGGACCTCTAGGGCCTCTAGGGTACAGTCTTTAGACAGGGAGATTGATAAGCCAGAATTTGTCTGAAGGAAAATGACCAAGATGGGAAAAATTCAGAACAGTGTTTTGAGAGGTATGGTTATAGGAACCATAATATTTTTTGATCCAAAGAAGACTGAAGAGGAGGGAAGTGTCTTGATTTATCTTAGAGGCTACTAAAGAAGCAGAGTTAGACTTGTTTTCAATAATTGCAGAGCTGAAAACTAAGACCACCGGGTTGAAGTTAGAAGGCAGAGTTCAATTCAATATTAAGTCATTTCTTATTTGAGTGATTTCTGAAATTAACTAGCCTGCTTCAGGAAGTAATCAACGCTCTTGATAAGTGGATATTTGAGCAAAGTATTTATATATTGGGTAAGAGATATGCAGATGGCAGCCTGCTTACCCTCAAATACAGTGACCCAACTTAGACAATTAAGCATTTCAGAGATCTCTGCAAGAAAAAGTTTCAAGAGAAGAAGGGTTATTTTAGAAGTAAAAATCAGATCAAATGCCATCGCATATGGAAACTCAAACTTCTTGAACTGAGCAGAACTGTAGGATCAGAAGCCACATTCATAGTGGGTTAAGTGACTGTTGAAAATTTAGTATCCCAAATTATCAACGAATTTTTATTGAACCCTTAGGATGTGTAAGACACTGTCTTAGGTGCTAGAGATACAGCAGTGAATGAAACACACAAAAATGTTTCCCTCTGTGGGGCAAGTTAGAAGGTGGAAATGGGATAATTTTTAAAGGTTACATGTAGTAGTAGAAGGTAGTAAATGCTATACCAAAAAATAAGGCAAGAAAGGGGGATGGAGAATGAAAGTATACAATATCAGAGAGGGTGGTTAGGGAAGACCACATTATAAAGATGATACTTGAAACAAAGACTTGGATAAAGCAAGGGAGGGAATTATATGATCATTTTGGAAAGGAATATTCCAGGCAGAAGGAATGGTAGGTGTGAGACAAGAATACATTTGGTATATTTGGGGAATAGCAAATTGACCAGAGAGCCAGAGTTGAGTGACTGGAGAGGGGCAATGTGGCCAAATTCTTTAGGACTTACGGGGCATGCAAAGAACTTTGGATTTTACTGTGAGGGAGCCAGAGAGCCATTGGAGGATTTTGAACAGAGGAAGATCATGATCTGACCCATTTTAGAAAGATCACTTTTATTACTGGGTTGCAGATAGACTGTAGGCAGGCAAGATCACAAGCTGGGAGACCAACTACTGCAATAATCCAGGTAAAAGATGATGCAGTCATCCAGGTAAAAATCTAGCTTTGACCACATTTGTAGAGGTGGTGAAGAGTGGTAGGGCCATAGGATTTGCTGATGAGTTGACAGTTTGGGTTTTGAGGGAGAATGAGATCCCCATATGAGTAACCTAAGAGTTTTTAACCTGAGCTATTGGAAGAATAGAACTATTGTCTGAGATGGAAACACTGGGGTGGTGGCTTTTAGACAGTAGGGTCAAGAGAGGCACTTTGTTTTGATAAAGTAGACTCAACTGTGCTTACGGACAGAGAGAGTGAGAGTCAACAGTCATAGGAAACACAGAAATGTGAAGTAAGCTTTCTGAGAACACAACAAATAAAGAAGGTTTGGCATTGAAAAAAGGGCAGAATAATTCCTTTTCTGGGAAAGCAACAAAGAAGGTAATCTATAGGAAAGTTGAAGGAATTTACACTGGATGTCTTAGTTATCACATGAGATTTTAATTGCTTCAACTTTAGAAGATGAAGTAGAGATAAAATATTTAAGACATAAATCGTTTATAGGGACTAAAGTAAGGAGTCAACCAGAGATTAAGAAGACTTTCAGTAGCAATAAAACCCAATTAGTATTAGCATCTATTTGTACTATATTTCAGTAACTCAAGACAAAAAAATTCATTGTGAAATACAGCTTCAATAGGAGAAAACAAAATTCCTAAGATAGGTTCATATAAGGCTGAGTCACCAAAGACTATCTTCAGTGTAAGGCTAAACAAGGTGTAAACCCACCCACACGGAAGGTTACATGCCTCAACCTTGGCAGTAGATGTAGGGAGAGGTAAAAAATTATTTGAGAATTTGAACCACAGGTTAATACTTGTGCAGATCTACCATCTAAATTCACACCTCAAGTATAGGCCAAAACATGTCGAGCAGAAAATTTGGCACTGTGAAGTTGATAGTGCACAACATGACTGACAGAAGTGTATACAGATTCTGCCCAGAAGAACTCTTTCAATTCAGGTCCACAGAAATCGTAAGACTCCTTTGTAAGATGAATTCTAATTTTAGAATGTGAAAATGTGAAAAAATTGTGTTTTAGAAATGAGGTATATGGCCAATTTGCATAGTCAGTGACTTCTTCAGCATGCTGAGTAGCCTTAGATAGTGAGAGGGTTTTGTGAATTCCACCTGGAGCTAACTAGGAAATCATAAGGGAGACAGAGATAATATAAAGAAGGAGGCGAGAGTTACACAGTCCCTCCAAGCCTCTCTGTATTCTGGTAGGTGGTAGCTAGATTCTCAGAAATGACAGACACCACCCAGGTTGCCCTCCTTCCTTTCATACCCATGAGAGACATTGCATCTCTCAGAGCCTAGATCAGTGCCTGGCACATAATAAATGCTCCATAGATTATTTGAATTAATAAATCAATGGTTAGTTTGGGGACCCCTCTCTCACTTAGCTTGACCAGACTTCAAAATCCTTTTAAAACAGCAATCACTAATAATAAATCAAAGTTGGCATAGATTTGAAACCTATTTTTCATCTTTCAGCTAGAGATTTTGAGGCCGAAAATAATTAGATGATGGAACAATTTGAGAAAGTACTGGCCTTTGAAGTCATAAAGCCTAAACTACAGTTCCACTTATACAAGAGATGTGATGAATCTTTTGTAATCAATGCCAGTTTTCCCATTTGGAAACAGAGGGATAATTTCTCTCCTGCCTACCTCAGAGAGATGTAATTAATCTCAAAAAGGATGATGGATGTGGAGTGCTTTTTTCCATTGAAGTGCTTAGCAAGTGAGCTTTATAATATTTTAGACAGCTTATTTTTACGTCTATATTCAGGATGATGGACTTGAATAGAAAAACACTAAAGAGTTTCCCGCTGGGCACGGTGGCTCACGCCTGTAATCCCAGCACTTTGGGAAGCCAAGGTGGATCATGAGGTCAGGAGTTTGAGACCAGCCTGGCCAATATGGTGAAACCCTGTCTCTATTAAAAATACATAAATCAGCTGGGCATGGTGGTGCATGCCTGTAGTCCCAGCTACTTGGGAGGCTGAGGCAGAAGAATCGCTTGAACCTGGGAGGTGTAGGTTGCATTGAGCCGAGATTGCGCCACTGCATTCCAGCCTGGGTGACAGAGTGAGACTGTCTCAGAAAAAAAAAAAAAAGAAAAAAGAAAAAAAAAAAAGAGTTGCCAGTTAAGGAAATATCTGGTTAAAAAAAAAATTATTTATGTTTGCTTTTTGGAAACTGGGCATAAAAGACTTGACTAATTCCTAAAGTCCTTAATATTCGTAAAGGGCAGTGAGGCTGTTAATAGGTCTAAGGTAAAGACTGCTGAATTTTGGAAAGAGTTAATTCCAACATGTTAGATTCTAGGTAAGATTGCTTTGCGTTCAGGTGAAGGTGAGACATGGAAGAAGCTAGGATTTATGGCCCACTAGGATTTATTTTCTTGAATAATAAATTTATGTATGAAAATAAAGGTAAGGGATTATGTGTCAAATTACATAAGACTACTATCTCAAGTTGAGATATGCTTTTAAAAACGTTAGCAAAAAGTCACAGCTGACCTTACTGGGAGTTAGATGACATTTTAACCCAGGGACTGCGACTTAGGATGACCTTGGAATATGTGGCCATTTAAGGTTAGCATACGCTGCATGGTCAATTCATAATTCATGAGAACCATAATTCAACCTCTGGGTGAATAGTATGAATTTTAATTAGGTGAATAACTCAGATGAATCTTAGGTTTCTTCAATTTATACATCCAAATTCTACCATTTTATAACTAAATGAAATTTAAGGGGTGGTTTCTGGTCATTCTCCATTTAATACTCATCTATTTGTCAGATAAATGTTATTAATTTGAGCACAAATTTTTCTCACAATGTTCTATTGCCTTTTATCTTCTAGTATTCTATAAAATTGTATGGTTGTTGAGTTGTGAGCTAAAGCACAGGTATTAGATTTTATTTAGCAAATCTGACTCTGCCATTTATTAAATTTTCTTCACCTTCCCCTACCCCAGCTTATATGTTTGGAAAATAATGGTACCAGAAGATAAAATAATCCTGATAAAACTTACAAGTTTAGACAAGCAAGTTGGATGTGATCATGACTATGTATCTTTACAATCAAGTAATGGAGTGCTTATTAGTAAGTATGTTACATTTGTTTTTATTTGTCATTTTAGAGTATCTGAAAGACCAAAGAGATGCTAAAGGACCTAAAATAAAATTTCTGGCTGCTCTGCCTATGGAGTAGCCATTATTTATTCCTTTACTTTCCTAATAAACTTACTTTCACTTTACTCAAAAAAATAAAAATAAAAAAATAAAATTTATTTTATTGTACCAAGGGCAATGATCTTATCTTACAGACTTTTCCCTTCTAGAAGGGTTAAGGGGAGGGAGTAAGAGTGGAGACAGTGGTCAACATGCTGACCATTCTCTTCAGTGTTTTTCTAAGTTAGGAACCAGATCCCACATTCCTTTCTCAAGTTCACTAACAGTATTGAATGCAATTGATGTCACAGTTGCCAGAAAACTTCCTTTTGAGGCAATTTTTTTTAATTACTTTTATCACAAAAGTGGGTACATGTTTACCAAATTTGATAAATACAGATGAGCCAAAGGAAGAAAATAGAAACCATTCATAACCCTGTCACCTAGAGATAATCTCTATTAGCACTTAGACGTGTATCTATTTACACATACACTGTGGACTTTACATTGTTTGATATCATTTCCTTCTCATAACACAATTGATCATTTCATGTCATTCAATTTATTTTATTGAATACCTCTTATAAGCTACATAAACATAACCAGTATATCGAATTTTGTTGAAATACTCTATGTTAACCGTGATAGAAGCTCTCCACAGCTGGTATAGACCTGGATCTCTAGTTCTCTATAAGGCTAATGGTTAGGACAAATGTCTCTTCACACATATTTGACAGGATGTTATAGACAAAGTATTGTACTAGGGGTTATAATGTTTATTGTCTAAATCATTTCATGCTCAGCCCTGCTATTTACACAGTAATTATTCTTTCAACCAATCATTTGTTAAAAAATTAACTGTATATGAGATATTATAGCAGGTACTGGACATTTTTTGAGAAAAAGCACTCTGCCCAAATAAATTTGTAGTATAAGGTAATCAAAGGTGTAAAACAAAGTAGGAAATGCCATTAGAGCAGGGAACGTGCTGTGCTGATTCAAAAAAGGTAGCTCTTATTTCCAGTAGTTGTCTGGTAGAGTTTATCAGAGAGCTGAATTTTGAATTAGGCCCTGAAGAATGAGTAGAATTTGGACATATGAGACTGGGGGGTTGAAAAGGCAACTGGGATAGCAAAGTCACTGAATCAGGGAATGTTGAATGATCAAAGGACCATTGAATAGTTCAGTGTGTTTAGACCAGAGATCTCTCATGGAAGATGATGGAAAACAAAACAAACGTGTAAGTTTCCACCACTTTTTAGTAATGTTATTTCACTTTCCTTCTCTTCTTTTAAGGTAAGGTCTGTGGAAAAATATTGCCTTCACCATTGCTGGCAGAGACCAGTGAGGCCATGGTTCCATTTGTTTCTGGTACAGAAGACAGTGGCGGTGGCTTTGAGCTTACCTTTACTGCTGTACAGAACTCAGAAGCAGGTGAGTGTTTCAGGTATTTAATTCCCTGCCATTTTCCCTTGATGTGGGTGGGGAAGAGGAGAGAATGCCTTTGGCCATTCACTTTGAATTTCCCCAATGCTTCCACAGGGTCAGGTTGTGGGAGTCTGGCTATATTGGTAGAAGAAGGGACAAATCACTCTGCCAAGTGTCCTGATTTGTATTCCAGTAACGTAAGGTGTCATTGGTTCATTCGTGCTCCAGAGAAACACATTATAAAGGTAGGCAACTGAGGAATCGCTCTACCTCATAAAGGATAGAGTTACATTAGTTAGGCAGAACTTAATTCATCTGGATTGTTAAATTGCCATTATGACTAGGAGCTTCTTTTAGCCATTTGCCTTTTTTTTTTTACTCTGAAAAGAGATCTCTGTGTGTGGTTTTGAAAACTTTCAGTGGTTTAAAAGTGTATACAATGAAAAGTAAGACTCCTCATCAGATTCCCATTCTACCCATGGAGGCAAACGCTGATAACTTACTAGTGTCCTTGGGAGGTATTTTGAGCATTTACTAATGTGTGTGTGTATGTGCACACGCACGCATGTGTGTACTTATGCTGCTTGGCAATGCCTTGGTCACTGAAAAATATCTCAAGGATCTTGCCAGATGCGCCCACAGAGCTCTTTTTAATAACTGCATAAAATATTGTATGATATTTCAGAACACATTAAACCAGTTCCCTATTAGCAGGTGTTTACTGAGCTTCCAGTCTTTGGTCATACCAGCCATGGTGCCATGAATATCTGCCAGTGTCTTTGGACACATGTGGATATGTATAATTCCCAGAAGTAGACTCACTGGGTCAAAGGGTTTGCACATTTAACCGTGGTAGTCATTGCCAAATTGCCCTTCAAAGAGACTGTAATCATTTACACTTCTATGTGAAGGCATATGAGGATGTGACAAAGAGCCTTTAAATACACAGAGGAAAACCCTTTAAGCTTCTCTCTTCTCTTCTTTTACCGTTTCCCTGGTTATGTTTCATTTGTACAGTTGACATTTGAGAACTTTGCTGTCAAATTTCATCCAAACTGTATTTATGATGCTGTTGTGATTTATGGTGATTCTGAAGAAGAGCACAAGTTAGGTAAGTAGCCTTCACCCTTTAAATATGAAAGTGTTAGACTAATCAGAGTAGTGGCAACATGGGCTGGCTTCCTTGGGTACCATAAGGTAGAGTGGGAATGTGAATTTCTTGCTCTGGAAACTCAGAATGCCATACAACTTTAGCTTTAAAACCTATGAGCCAGCAACTAATTCACCAGTAAAGTTTTTAATGGAAATGTGCAAAACGTAAAGATTGTTTCAGACTGTATGTAAGGTGAAAAGGCGGTCCCCGGAGGAACTGCAGTTATTTAAGGTAAATTTTACAGCTTCCTTCTTTCTGTATTAATTCCTTCTGTTGCTGATATTTTGATATTTGTGTCCAGGAAAAGTAACCAAAAGCTATAATTTCTATGTGGGTCTGACAATTAATTTTAAGACTTTTAAAACATCAAATATACTTTAAATTGTGACCTAACAATTTACTGAGTTTGAAGATTTAACGTCCAGCCCTCTAACCACTTTTTCAGGACCTAGTATCTGTCCTTCAGCTAGACGTTTTTGTGGGTTAGAGGCCAGGATTATAGATTGGCTTGGAGTATTTATTTAGACATTAAGGGCAGGTTAGTGAGAGCACAATGCTATGATTCTGCAGAAAAGTGCATGTATAGTGTGAGGTTTCCATGTATAGTGTGAGGTTTCCATGAAAGTGACTTGAAGTGTTACCTCTCTTATAAAGTATGCTTATGTCCTCTTTGGAAGAAGGAATACACCAACTTGGGTGTTGTTTTTTTTTTTAAACCCACCTCTTCTTATTGTCTACAAAGTAATAACCAGTTGAGTTTCCGTGCATACTGGAAATCAAATGTCCTTATTTTAGAGCTTTTTCTGTGCAATTAAAATTACAGTGCATTGTTATTGTGAAACTAACATTTAATTCTCACATGAGATGTAAGGGTGTGCATACAAATTGAAGTTGGAGAAAACTAAAGTGGTTGATTGGAAAATTGGGTGATTATTTTACTCTGTGTTCTGATTTTGCTGATTAGAAAATTGGGTGATTATTTTACTCTGTGTTCTGATTTGGTTGATTAGAAAATTGGGTGATTATTTTACTCTGTGTTCTGATTTTTTTTTAAATTATAACCATAAATCAAACTTTCCTAAAATTTTTCAGCTAAACTTTGTGGAATGTTGACCATCACTTCAATATTCAGTTCTAGTAACATGATGGTGATACACTTTAAAAGTGATGGTAAAAATCGTTTGCAAGGCTTCAAGGCTAGATTTACCATTTTGCCCTCAGGTGAGTATAAACATTTGTGTAATAAGGACTTTTGCTTATGAAAATGGTTACAGGGAAGATAATTTAGCCATGCTTACTTCAATGTAGAATAGCAATCCCCTTGGTAAGCATAACAAAAATACAGATTTCTGGATCCACCCCTAGAGACCTAGATTCTGTGGATCTGGGATGGGGCCCAGGAATCTCTGCTTTAGCAAGCACCTCAGGGTAATGCTCAAGAAATGGCATCCACTGGAACATAAAGATTCCATGAGCCACATTCAGAAAGAATAGAATTAGGATTAAAGAAGGTAATTCAGAAATGAGATTGGCTGGCTCTGTTTTACAAGTTAGGGAGTTTTGAAGAATTAATAGGTATCCTGGCACTCTGGAAGATAAAGTACATGCTACTCAGACAAAAAGAATATCATATGCAAAAACCCTAACAAAAGAGAAGTGGGGTGGGGGGAGGGGGGAGGGATAGCATTGGGAGATATACCTAATGCTAAATGACGAGTTAATGGGTGCAGCACACCAACATGGCACATGTATACATGCGTAACAAACCTGCTCGTTGTGCACATGTACCCTAAAACTTAAAGTATAATAATAAAAAAAGAGAATGGTCAATGTATAAGAAAACTACAAATAACTCTACATGTTTTGAGTTTTGGAGGGAATAATAGAAAAGGCAGGAGTGGGCCGGGCACGGTGGCTCACGCTTGTAATCCCAGCACTTTGGGAGGCCGAGGCGGGCAGATCACGAGGTCAGGAGATCAAGACCACGGTGAAACCCCATCTCTACTAAAAATACAAAAAAAAAATTAGCCAGGCGTGGTGGCGGGCGCCTGTAGTCCCAGCTACTCCGGAGGCTGAGGCAGGAGAATGGTGTGAACCCGGGAGGCGGAGCTTGCAGTGAGCCGAGATCATGCCACTGTACTCCAGCCTGGGTGACAGAGCGAGACTCCATCTCAAAAAAAAAAAAGAAAAGGCAGGAGTGAGATCATGTTGAACATAAGGCATTAAATTACAAGTGCCAGAGTGATAGGATAGCTAGCTAACATTCGATTACTTGCCCTTAGCAGGTATTCACTAAGCATTTCACATGCATTGTCTCATTTATTCCTCCTTACCTACATAGGAGCTATGTGCATTGCTCTCCTCTCACCAGTGAGGGAACTGAGGCTTTGAGAAGTTAAGTAGTGTTCCCAAAGATACACAGCTGGCAAGAGGTGGAGTCAGAATTTGGCCTCCCTGACTCCAGAGTAACCTGGAAGATTATGAATGAACTTACATGCAAGAAAAGTACTGAGAAAATCATTGTAAAGAATTTATTCTATATGTATTGTTTTATTATATGTATTGTGGGGATGGAATATATGAAGGAAGACAAGTCCAGTGTTGTATTAGTCAGGGTTCTCTTAGAGGGACAAATATATACATATATGTGTGTGTATGTGTTTATTAAGTATTAACTCACATGATCACAAGGTCCCACAGTAGGCTGTCTGCAAGCTGAGGAGCAAGGAGAGCCAGTCTGAGTCCCAAAACTGAAGAACTTGGAGTCCAATGTTCCAGGACAGCAAGCATCCAGCACAGAAGAAAGATGTAGGCTGGGAGGCTAGACCCATCTCTCTTTACATGTTTTTCTGCCTGCTTTATATTAGCTGGAAGCTGATTAGATTGTGCCCACCAGATTAAGGGTGGATCTGCCTTCCCCAGCCCACTGACTCAAATGTTAAATTCTTCTGGCAACACCCACACAGACACACCCAGGATTAATACTTTGTATCCCTCAGTCCAATCAAGTTGACAATCAGTATTAAGCATCACAAATATGATTTTCAAGATCCTAGCTTGAATGGCGAGGCGAATGATAGAAGCCACTAGATGATAGAGAAATGTAAGAACAAGACTGTATTGACTCTTAAAATCACTTGGTTCAATTTAAGACATGTAGATATTAGCTTGTGGGAAATCCAAGTGGGGATATCTAAAAGTCTTAGGTCTAGGATTCAGGAAAGAGATTTAGATTGAAGAGAGAAATTTGGAAGTCATCTACATGTAGATGAATAAAAATAGAGTAATGAACATTACCTTGGCAATATCTTTTCAGGCTAAACAATGAGATCCTGAAAAAAAGACTGATTCTGAAAACAGCCATCAATATATAAGGAAAACCATGAGATTAATATCAAGAAACCAAGGAAGGAAGAAGTGCTTAAAAGAGCCAGATGCAACAGGGATATTAAGAGATATACAAGAAATCACATTTCTGGGATCTGGCATCTAGTGTATGAATGGTAGTGTTAGTGAGACCTACAGTAGAGTAGTTTTATGATTTACCAGGGTAAGCAAGTGGGGTCAGTTAGTGCAACTTCTCTAATTACTTTCAATTAAATTTTTTTTCTTCTACAGAGTCTTTAAACAAATTTGAACCAAAGTTACCTCCCCAAAACAATCCTGTATCTACTGTAAAAGCAATTCCGCATGGTGAGTTGATGACATGTTATTACTATCTGTTTAATCTTGTTTCTTCATTAACTAGATGTTTCTTTGGGAAGTCCTTTTCTTACATTTGCTATAACTCCACAGTGAAGAAGAATGAGTCTTATGTTTAGGTCCATAAAATGTCCAGAGTCCTCTTTGGATTTATAGTTAGACTCATAAATAGAGGGAAGAACAAATGAGCTTTAGGTTAGGAAGAAAATCGTATAAAGCAATGTTTTGTCCTCATCCGTTCCTCTACAAACTTAATATTTAAAATGACTTTTATAGTCAGTGTGGGGCGAAGGGAGAAAACAAAGGTTTTTTATTTTAAATTCACACTGGCATCTTTTAATTTCCTTATGCTCTAAGGCATCTGGGTAAATACTATGATCCCTCATTGTTCCACATACATGTATTGAATATGTTCAAGTTGATGGACTGGAATAGAAAGTTGCATAAGGAGCTATTAGAGAAGAAAATATCTGCCTCTTGCTGGAGGGCTGGAGAAGGCTTCCTAGAGATGAGCACTTGGGCTATGGGTCTCATCAATTCCTGATAAGAGAACAGCATTTAGATGCCTGAGCAAATTTAATATGTTTGAGGATTGATACGTGGATTCATACAGTGAGAACAAGAACTAAAACAAGAAGATATAATGAAGAACCTTATGTACTCTGCTAACAAACTTGAAATTTTCCTACTAGAATCTAAGTTCTGTGGGGGCCAGTATTTTTATCATCTATTCTATTCCACCAATAATATATCACCAGTGTCTGCAACAGTGCCTAGCAAATGGCAAGCACTAAATGAATATTTGCTAAATGAATAAATAAAATTCTGTAGGCCAGTCCCTAAAATTCTGGTTGCCCAGCATAGTCACCTGGGCAGGCTTCTTAAAATCAGATTTTTCAGAGGTGAGTTTTGGGAGTCAATATTATTAGAAAGCCTATCTGATGTTTGAGAATCACTACTGTTAACTATGGCAAGCTATTGGAGGAATATGTTCTAAATTACTGCAACCTTATGATAGGTCATTGGTTTCATCTTTATGGTAGATGTCTGTGGCATCCCTCCGTTTAGTCCCCAGTGGCTTTCCAGAAGAATCGCAGGAGGGGAAGAAGCCTGCCCCCACTGTTGGCCATGGCAGGTGGGTCTGAGGTTTCTAGGTGACTACGAATGTGGAGGTGCCATCATCAACCCAATGTGGATCCTGACCGCAGCCCACTGTGTGCAACCGTGAGTTAAACTGGTATTTTACCAACCTATTTAACACATGCATTTATAAGTAATGCCTAGGACACAAGGCTGACTACTAAGATCATCCAGACTAATTCTAAAGCAAGAATCTTCTTTTAGTGTTTCTTCTGCATAGCCATCTATCTTCTATTTAAACAATGTCAGTGAAGGAAAAGTTAATCAAATCTTGACTGCTCATCCCATTTAAAGAGATCTCTTATTTTGTTTTGCTTCCCGATTGCAGAAATCCATTGGTCTAAATGTACTGTAGTTCCAAAACTGAGTCAGGTTCTTCTTTCTATATTTGAAGACTCCTTTCACATTCCCCTTTAGTTTAATCTTTAAGCTAAGTGCTCATAGTTCCACTGTTGGTTGTTGGTAATTCCAGACGCCTTACCACACAAGCCACCTTCCACCAGATTGGTTTAGGATTGTTCCTTGGCGAATATGGATCATGTCAGGGGAGACCACAATAGAATAACCTACCGCCTTGATTATTGCACTACTGGGGAAATAAAATTTTGGTTAAGTTTTAAATGTTCTTAAATTGTGAAGTCTTCCATTATATGAAATAATATACATAATATATTTGTAGTTTAAAGAATAGATATTAATGTTAAATGAACATTTGTATTCCCAGCATCCAGTTTAGGAAGAATCTTTATACTTGCCTTTCAAGACCCCTTAGAATCCCTCTTAAGAAATACTATGCTAAATTTACAGGGAAAAAAACTAACAACCCCATCAAAAAGTGGGCAAAGGATATGAACAGACACTTCTCAAAAGAAGACATTTATGTGGCCAACAAATATATGAAAAAAAGCTCAGTATCACTGGTCATTAGAGAAATGCAAATCAAAACCACAATGAGATACCATCTCACACCCATCAGAATGGCGATTATTAAAAAATCAGGAAACAACAGATGCTGGAGTGGATGTGGAGAAATAGGAACACTTTTACACTGTTGGTGGGAATGTAAATTAGTTCAACCATTGTGGAAGACAGTGTGGTGATTCCTCAAGGACCTAGAACTAGAAATACCAATTGACCCAGCCATCCCATTACTGGATATATACCCAAAGGATTATAAATAATTCTTCTATAAAGACACATGCATACATATGTTTATCGCAGCACTATTCACAATAGCAAAGACTTGGAACCAACTGAAATGCCCATCAATGATAGACTGGTTAACGAAAATGTGGCACATATACACCATGGAATACTATGCAGTCATAAAAAAGAATGAGATCATCTCCTTTGCAGGGACATGGATAAAGCTGGAAGCCATCATTCTCAGCAAACTAACACAGGAACAGAAAACCAAACAATGCATGTTCTCACTCATAAGTGGGAGTTGAACAATGAGAACACATGGACACAGGGAAGGGAAAAACACAGGGGGTGGGAGACAAGGGGAGGGAGAGCATTAGGACAAATACCTAATGCATGTGGGGCTTAAAACCTAGATGACAGGTTGATAAGTGCAGCAAACCACCGTGGCACATGTATACCTATATAACAAACCTACAGATTCTGCACATGTATACCAGAACTTAAAATTTTAAAAAAATCAAGAGCAAAAAATACTATGCTAAATTTCTTAAATGCAGTATTCATACCTTTGCTTTGGGGGGATATTAACATATATGTATCCCTAAAGCAGTATATCATTTGGTTTTTCTTGGTTTTGGTCTTTATGTAACAATTGTAGTTTATATTCTTGTGTCTTACTTCGTCTCCATAATACCTTGTGTAGATTAAGCCATGTGGCTGTGTATAACTGTAATTTGTTTTTGATCCAGACTAAAGCAATCCCTTGTGGGTAGGTTCTGGGCATTGATATTTTTGAAAAGCTTCCCAAATGATTCTAATGTGCAGAGGGTCAAGAACCACTCCCTGCCTCCCTGACCCCATCTTTTTTTGAGAACCGGTCTCTCTCTGTCACAGACTGGAATGCAGTGGCATGATCATAGCTCACTCTAGTCTTAACTATGGGGCTCAAGAGATCCTCCCCCCTCAGCCTTCTGAGCATCTGGGACTACAGACACATGCCACCACACCCGACTTTTTGTTTGTTTGGTTTTTTTTTTATTTTTTTTTTGTTTTTTGGTTTTTTTTTGTAGACACGGGGTCTTGCTATGTTGCACAGACTGGTCTTGAACTCGAGCTCAAGGAATCCTCCCACCTTGGCCTCCCAAAGTGCTGGGATTACAGGCGTGACCCACCGTGCCCCACTTTCCTGACCCCTTCTTGATCATTTCCCTGATTGCTCCCAGCAGGCCAGCCTCATGGACCTTTCTGTTGCTCAGATGTGCTGAGCTTGTTCCTGTCTCAAGGTCATTGTAGTTGCTGCTTCAGGGCAGCTCGTGATGTTTAGTTGTCAAGTCTCCTCAGGCTCTTCTTGGCTGTAAACTTCTAAGACTTCCCTTGGTCATTTTGAGGAGACCTCATCTGTTTTTTTTGTAGAACATCCCTATGTCCCTCAGTTTAGTTTGTCTGACATTTTTGTCAAGGTTTTACTGGGGTTATGGATTTGGGGGAGGAAGACCACAGAAGTAGCATACTATTCTTATCCTATATCAAGGGTACATACAGTCGACATGACTTATCACTGATGTTAACCTTGACCATCTGGCTGAGGTAGTGTTTACCAGGTTTCTCTAATGTAAAGTTACATTTTTCCCCCTTTCCATACTTACTCTTGGGAAACAAGTCAGTAAAGGTAGCCCACATTCAAATTGTTCCAGCTTTGGCCACATTCAAATTGTTCCAGCCCTTTGGCTTCTGTGTCTCTCTGACACTCCCTCATCCTTTTGTAACACTGCAAGATACTCCAGGTCTATCTTGTGTATTTCCTTCTCAGTTCTAGCACCAGCCATTTCTCCAAGGAGCCCTGGTTCATTTTACTGGAGAATGGTATAATAAATCATGATCTGATGCTGGGTATACTAGTTGCTAGTAGCACATTGTTGATCCTAGGCCCTCTCAGCTGACAGAGCTAGAAAATATAGGTATGTATACTAACCCATGTATATAAATATATCTATCTGTATCTACATCAAGCTAAACATGAGTTCATACAATATTTTCAACTCTAATTCAGTACCACCTGGTTTTGTTTAGGCCTTCTCTCCCTTACAAAAGCCTATTTTTGTAAGAATTCTATCAAAGTGCATTGAACGTACCATGGAAAAGATGCCTCAAGAGTAGCAGATTAATTTGTGAAAATTAATGTATTAGAAAAGAAAATATTAGTATTGAGTACAGAGACACAGCAAAAGTTTTGGTAGATTTCCTTTTCAAATTACATGGTCTATTCTGAAATTTATGTGATGAGCCATGACGCCTTGCAGCAAGATACAGAATGTAACAAACGTATTCTTCCCAAGATAGATATTCCACTTGATGAATCAATTGAAATTAATAAACAGCTGTAAATGCTTGTGAGCTACTTGTTAGTCACAAAAAGAGTTTGTATTTAATTTCATTTGTGACTTCTTAATTTCTTTAAAAATATGTATTATAATAGTAATGCTTTGGGGGAAAAAGGCAGTTAGAGAAGGTTATCAAGCAACAGCTTAAACTACCCTTCTCCATTTCTCTAACACACTCTTTTTCTCTAGAAGTCATCAATATTAAGAATGTTTCAGTTGTCCGATTTTCCACTAATATTTAAACATACGTGCATATATTTTATAGTACTTGTATATATCACATTTTTTGCACATAACATTATATCTTATATTTATAGTGGTATGGTAAATGTCTATGTGCCACATTTTTTAATACTTCACAGTTGCCTAAGTTATTTGACGAGTGAAATGTCCTTTTAAATCTAATCCTTGAAGTGTGTGGATCTTTACACCAGGAGTGTGCTGATATGCTGGTGTAACAAAAACCCTATGTCCTACATGTGCCCTGCCTTTTAGCTTCCCTGGCACTGGTTGACCCCAGTATTAATTCTCAAACTTCAGCATACTCCAGAATCACCTGGAGAGCTTCTGATTCTTTAAGCCTTGTTAATTCCACACAGGATTTTATGCTCACTGGGACTTTTTTTTTTTTTTTTGGAGACGGAGTCTCGCTCTGTCGCCCAGGCTGGAGTGCAGTGGTGCGATCTCGGCTCACTGCAAGCTCTGCCTCCCAGGTTCACGCCATTCTCCTGCCTCAGCCTCTCCGAGTAGCTGAGACTACAGGCGCCCGCCACCACGCCCGGCTAATTTTTTGTATTTTTAGTAGAGACGGGGTTTCACCATGGTCTCCATCTCCTGACCTCGTGATCCGCCCGCCTCGGCCTCCCAAAGTGCTGGGATTACAAGCGTGAGCCACCGTGCGTCTTTCAACTTACTTTTGGAGACCAAGCTCACTTTGCAATTATATATGTGAATCTTTTGTCTAAAATTTAAATCAGCTTATGAAACTTCTGTGACTTTCTTTCTGTGATAAAGTCAGGTGGCTCTCTCTTCTTCCATAGCAATAAGTGACACATGCTCCACTGTTGGGTTGGGGATAAGATCCTAAGACTATAAGAAATGAAATTTTATATGGGAGAGGGGGGAAGAAAAGGTGAAGAAGTCCATCAATTGATACCTTGAACTATGTTCCCACTATTGGAAAATTCTTAAGCTTTGTGGTATCATAAAGTGTACGTGGCTTTGTCGTGTTTGTGCAGTGTTCTCCATTAAACTGAAGGATATTTGCTGACTGTACGTGTAAAACATCACAAGAAACTGTGGACTACATTGTCAACTCTAACATCATTTTTATTACTTCATTGTATTGTATACACTCTCTTCTATATAAAGATGTGGAGTAGATTTAAGAAGTTTCTTCACTACGAACTAATTATTTAGAGGGTGACTGTGAAAAAGTTTAATCCTTCCATTAGTGTGCATGGCAGATAATAAGAATGATAATGGCTACCATTATGGAGTCATTATCATCTACCAGGTACTTGACAAGCACTTCACTTGAATTAGCTCCCTTAATAAAGGCATATTGAAACACATGAGTAAGTCAAACCCATTATGTAAGGAATTGAAATGAGCACGGTTATGACTGGGGAGAAGATGTCTACATGCATTGAGAATCCTCACCTTTGAATAAGGTATATTGAAAAATAATTTCAGTAACTTTTCCTGAAAAAACAGTGTTTAAAAAATGGAAGAATTAGTCTCCAAGTAGAAGTAACAGTGTATTAGTTCCAGTAGAGGGACTCTTTCCTCAGACACTTTTTCAGCTGGAGATCTTGATAATGGTAAATTAATGGATATTGATTCAAACTTCTAACATCATTTTGAGGTATATCAGAAGTAGGCAGAACTTTTCACAAAATGAACACCCATGTAACCAACACCCGGATCAAGAAACAAAATACTACATTACTAGTACCCAACAGCCACACTTGTGCCTCTTCCAGTCATCACTCCCCTAAAAGTAATCAGCATTCTGATTTCTAACGCAATAGTTGAGTTTTGCCAATTTTTAAACTAATAAATTCCTTTGAACTTTAGTTTCAAAACTTTAACAGAGGATGAAAATCTGAGATATGACCCAGTGAGATCATAATTCAGCAATGCTGAACACTAAAATATAGACCAGAAGCTACCTTATCGCAGATATAATTTTTTTAAACATATTCTTTTTTCTTGCAAAGATTATTTTTATTACTTATTAAACAAATTTAAGATATTGATACAGTACTGTAAATGTATTTTCTCTTCCTTATTTTTTTATATATATTTTTTATTATACTTTAAGTTCTAGGGTACATGTGCACAACGTGCAGGTTTGTTATATATGCATACATGTGCCATGTTGGTGTGCTGCACCCATTAACTCGTCATTTACATTAGGTATATCTCCTAATGCTATCCCTCCCCCCTCCCCGCACCCTACAACAGGACCCAGTGTGTGATGTTCCCCTTCCTGTGTCCAAGTGTTCTCATTGTTCAATTCCCACCTATGAGAACATGTGGTGTTTGGTTTTTTGTCCTTTTGATAGTTTGCTGAGAATGATGGTTTCTAGCTTCATCCATGTCCCTACAAAGGACATGAACTCATCCTTTTTTATGGCTCCATAGTATTCCATGGTGTATATGTGCCACATTCTCTTAATCCAGTCTATCACTGATGGACATTTGGGTTGGTTCCAAGTCTTTTTTAAACATATTCTTAACATCACTGTGAAATTAAGCTTTAATTATTTTCATTTTTCCTCCTTGACCTAAAAAAGCCTTTGGTGATATTTGGCAAGGTTTCCAATGATACTTTATGGTCAAAAGAAAGGGGCAGGATACATGATCAAGAGCTCCTTTTCACATAGATCAGAAGGCATGATGTGGCTTCCTTGGGAGGGAGATAACAGAAGCAGTCAGACAGGGGACTGTTGCCTCGCTGGACTGAGCAGTGCATGTTAGTAGGGCCAGATGATGGCAGGGTGGTTTCCCTCCCTACCTGTTCTCCTGATAGTGAGTTCTTGCAAGATCTGATGGTTTAAAAGTGTGTGGCTTCCTTTGCTCTCTCTCTTCTGCTTTGCTGTGATAATATGTGCTTTTTTCCCCTTTGCCTTCAGCCATGATTGTAAGTTTCCTGAGGCCTCCCCAGCCATGCAGAATTGTAAGTCAATTAAACCTCTTTTCTTCATAAACTTCTGTTCCTCAGAACGACTTCAGAAAGACTTTATAGTCTCAGGTAGTTCTTTATAGCAGTGTGAGAACAAAATAATACAAACGTGTTTTCATGTCAAACTTTCACTGTTCTTCTGTCTCCAGGAAGAATAATCCACTCTCCTGGACTGTTATTGCTGGGGACCATGACAGAAACCTGAAGGAATCAACAGAGCAGGTGAAAAAATGTTTTTACAGGTCATTCTGCCTATAATCTAAATGTTGTCACATGCCAAGGAATACCTTTAGCTAAAATATGTAATTAGTTATTAATCTCCTAGGGCCCTTTCACACTTCATTTATACCCACATTTAAAAATGCAATTTGAGATTACATTTTCACTTGAGAATTGCAGGAAGTAGGTCAGAATTGCAAATTTAGGCCCATGGACACAGGTTTTCAAAGCTTTGTTTCTCCAGCACCATCTTTATCCAGAGGGTGGTTCACAGCTCCCTGCAAATTGTAAACCAAGATTGCTCTTTTAAATTTAATAGAAAGTCTTCTTTGTTGTTTATGCATGTAAGTGCAGAAATTTAGGATTATTTTGGACCATCAACAAGGAAGTAGCTGGATTCTTTGACTTTCTTACGTTGTAATTTGCTTACTTGCCACTGATACAGGTGAGAAGGGCCAAACACATAATAGTGCATGAAGACTTTAACACACTAAGTTATGACTCTGACATTGCCCTAATACAACTAAGCTCTCCTCTGGAGTACAACTCGGTGGTGAGGCCAGTATGTCTCCCACACAGCACAGAGCCTCTATTTTCCTCGGAGATCTGTGCTGTGACTGGATGGGGAAGCATCAGTGCAGGTAAGCATATTTCTGTTGCATAAACCTTAATGCCAGTTGTTATTTTTGAAAATAGGTCATGTAAATGATATCAAGCAGTGTCTGCTTCAGCCCGTCTTCTTTCTAAAAGATAGAAACCATGTTTTATTTAGCTGTAATAGATCAGCAAGTAAATAGAGAATGAGCTATTTAAAACTTTTTCCTTCAGGGTAACTTAGATTATAAGTAAGCTAGATGAGCAGTCAACAAACCTTTACTGTAATGGGCCAGATAATAATCCTTTTAGGCTTTGCAGGTCATCTGGTCTCCATCACAACTATTTAAGTCTACCGTTATAGCATAAAGCAGCCATTGGCAATATGTAACAGAATGGGTTCCAACAGAACTTAATTTATAAAATTTAAATGTCATTTAATGTGCATGTGTCATGAAATATCATTCTTTGGATTTTTTTCAACCACCTAAAAATGTACAAACCATTCTTATTTAATGGATTGTGCCCGTGTTTGGGGGTGGCACAGAATTTATCCACTGGCTGTCATGTGCTCACCCATGGCTATGGTATAGAACTCTTAAAGTCTTACTAAAACAGTGAAAGATCTGAATGGGTTGATATTTGTTTTGTGCTTCTTATACCATGCAAGATATTTTCTTTGTATATTTCCTTTCTATATGTCATTTATTTGGAATCTGTGAGCTTGAAGGAGGAGGGAATTTATATTTGACTGCTTACACTGTTGATATTGACAGCTTACTGTGCTACCTGAAGCCAAATTGCGCTTTCGTAAAAACCTTCACACCCAACACATGAGGAGCTTTTATCATCCCCATTTTACAAATGGGGAGGTTGTAACCCAAAGATTTAAGTAACTTGCTGAGATCCCATAACTAATAAATATCAAAGTGAGGATTTAAGATCAGTGTGGCTCGGCTTATAATCATTCCTTAATGGCTTCTCATTACACATACAATCAAATCTGAACTCCTTAGCCTACTTGGAAAGCTCTGTGTGATTGGGCCTCCCCACTTAACCTCTTCCACGTAATTTCCCTCTATTTTTCTTGTGGTTAACCTTCAGATACCGTGGCCTTTCTGAAGCTTGCTCTGCTTTCTGAAGTTCCCCATTTTGTGTCCTCCTACTTGGAACACTCTTATTACAATCTTCTCACAGCTGCCTGCTCATTATTGCATTTTCAACCAAAATATCACTTCCTTTCATGGCCCACATTGCTGCAGCAGGACGGGCCTCCCATCACATTCCACACTACCTGGTTTTATCCTCTCACTGCATGTTAATGTACTTGGCATGATTTTATGCAGTCATCTTCTACATCTCACCCACTAGACTGAGAACCTCTTGGAGGCAGATCTGTCATTGACTCCTCTCTTCCCAAGGCTAGAAGCATACATGGCAGTCAGTAAATATTTCTTGGCTTACCAGCTTCAAAGCCCTTGAATAAATGTGACTGCTCTCTAATAACTTTGACTTTTACCAATTCCATGACTACCAGGCAACTGAGAGATAGTAAGTCTTATAAAAGATGAATTCATTCTTTCCAGCTAGTAGAGGAAATGAATCTTGATTTCTGGGGTATGGTCAGTAACACTAAGGGAGATGGTCCCCGAGAAGAGGAGTTTTAGTATATTAAGAAGAATGCAAGATTTAGAGTTGAACTTAGGCTTGCTCCTAGTTCTGTCCCATAAGAGCTGAGAGATCAAATTTTCAGAGGTCTGGCTTTTTCATATGTGAGATCAGTGTGATTAACCTGATCTCACATATGAAAAATGTTGTTGTATTATTAGGCTGGAATAAAACTGTTTATAAATATTAAGATACTCTATAAATGTAAAGTACTTGTTATTAATATTGCCCCAAAAGGTATAGGGCTATAAACTATTAAACTTAAAAGAAATTGGTCATAAATCTAAAATGATAGGATGAGTCATGCAAAATACATGTTAACACAGGCCTGCCTAAGGATCAAATATGAAAAGAAATTATTCAGTGTTATCTTTAATTGGAGATGTGATTAGGCTTCAATGACAGTAGATGAAAAACAGGATTATGATTTTTGTTTATATCACGAAATCATATAAGCATATTATTTGTAAGCAATTATATATTTATGTATATAAATATATAACCATATATATTTATAATTGTATAAGTTATTTGTGACACCTATTCATATCATGCTGAATTTTTCTTCCTGAATTCTTATGCAGAAATATTTGATACACTAACATTTAATTGAAAATAAGCTAGAAAAAGAGTGTTTCTGGTTTTATTCTCCTGCCAGTGGCCTCTCTTTATAAAAATGCCAAAGTGGGAAATGAAGACATGTTACATGAAACACTTGTATTTTTTAAATTCAGAATTCTACGTCAGCTCAGGCCAAAGTGAATGTCTTCAGCTATGTTGGTACGGAGCTATGTCTAAACTTAAATACATTTCTAACAACGCTTTCTGCTTACTTCATCATCGAGCTCTCTCTGAATGTTTCTTCATTAGATGGTGGCCCAGCAAGTCGCCTACAGCAGATTCAGGTGCATGTGTTAGAAAGAGAGGTCTGTGAACACACTTACTATTCTGCCCATCCAGGAGGGATCACAGAGAAGATGATCTGTGCTGGCTTTGCAGCTTCTGGAGAGAAAGATTTCTGTCAGGTGAGAGGATTCTGGTTTTATACAGGAAGGTGGAAAATTGCCGTCTGCTGGAGAGTTTCTATAGACAGGAGAAACGACTGCTGAAATCACCAACTTCTCACGTGCTTCAATATCATATCCCTGCATGAAGACCAGTGGGGCAACAGAAGTAATAAGTTAATTAATCCGAATTTGCTGAGATGTCAGAGAGTGGCCAGAAGCAGCTATACAGAGAGAAAAGCCGGTGGGTTCATAGAGGAGCTGGTGAGAAGGTAGGAAATGGCAGAACTTCTAGGCAGGCCTGAGCAAGGGAAGATGTGTTCAGGTATAATTAAGGCTTTGGGAAAAGGAAAAACAAAGGTTCTAAACTTATGTGTCCTACTTATGACTTAAAAGTTTTATTGTTTTAAATTATCATTAATCTCTGTACTCTCACTCAATTTTCCACCACAAATTAAAATAATCACAAAGATGTCTGTTGTACAAGCTTGATATTGGCAAGTTCATAATTAACTAAGAAAAAGACAGAATACGAATGAACAGATTGTAGAATGCCAGCTTTAACGTTCACAAAGTCAGTGGAAGAATGTGACTTTAGATATACATACAACCTAAGAGTTTCTAACACTCCATGTGCCCACCTCCAATCCCTGGTTTGGATTTGGGGCTACCCAGGTAAGGGAAAGTTTGGGTCCATAGGGCAGCCCAAATTCTCCAGACTTATCACTCCCACTGGTGTAGAGAGGAAAGAAAGAATGAATCTTGTTTCTGCAGCTCTTTGATAGTTTTTCCCACCACTCTGTCAAGAAACATGCAGCAATGGATTTCACCTCCATGAGGGAGGCACAACTGGGCATTAATCTAGGTGGACGTCCTTCCATGTGAAAATATGAGAGAGGGAATGAAGTCCCCTTTAACACTGAAATAAGTTTATTGTCCTTAACCCCTTCCTTTTATAATGTCAAGCCTTGCTTAAATTCTGTTTGAATTTTGCATATCTTTATTTGCATTCCCCAGAAGCAGACCCTGAGATAAGGATTCAGGTGCAATAGTCTGTTTTAGGACTCATAGATACCACTGGTAGGAAAGGGAGGAGATGGTACAGGGAAGGGAAGGCAGCCAATCTAGGATGCATTTTTAAGCCATCTGCCATAGTGAGGGCTTAAAGCTTAATCCTGCAGGAAACTCAGGGCAGTGATGCTAAATACACGTGGTGAATGTATCCATCTGAGGGGCGAGGGAGCTGGGATATTTATGTACTACCTTCCCTGGAGCCATAGTTTGAGGGCTGCTGTGGGAAAGGGCTGTTAATCCCTCTGCATTTCCCATACTTTAGGGTTGCCTTGTGAGTGTAGTGGATTGTGGGGAAGACCCCAGGCACAGAGCCAGGACATGGGCTGGAAGATGTGAGGAATACGGAAAGTGCACTCCTGCTGTCTGCTATAGTACATAAATGTTATCTGACAAAAATCACAAAAGTACTCTGAATTAATGTGTTCATTCTTCCCCTCAGTCTATTTTGGGATTTGAGGGATATGGCTTTTCTTTCTTCAACAAGAAAATCACAACTAATTATGTTGTCTTTTACATATTTGACAGCATCCAACATTACAGGGTGAGCTTATTTTGTGTGGAAAGAAAAGAACTACAGAGGGTCTTAGAAAGGTCCATGTCACAGGTGACCTAAATATCACGATCTCAGTTGGCACTTATCTTTTCAGTTATATACAACTGTCACTTTGGCTGCAGCATGACCAAATGTACTGCCCATATATGGGAGGAAAACTAGAAGTTGAGATTTTAATAAATATGGCTAGCTTTTTATTACAAAGAACACTGAATTACTAAAAGGGTGACTTTAGAAAATTGCTTTGATAAAATAGTCTCTAATACTTCTATCAGGTAATTGATTTTTATTCTCCTGTGTATACTTCAAGGTAATAGACTTGATAATGTGCTTTCTCATCCAGGAAGGTGGGAATAACAATATTGGAATGCAGAGACATGGGGTTTTCAGATATGCAGTGTAGTATCCTGTTGTTCTTTGCTAACTGGATTTCAGATTTTTTATTCTAAGTTCTTTTTTAATTTTTAATTTTGTGGGTATATAGTAGGTGTGTATATTTATGGGGGACATGAGATTTTAGTACAGGCATACGAGGAATAATCACATCAGGGTAAATGGGGTCTCCATCACTTTGAGCATTTATAATTTGTGTTACAAACAATCCAATCATATTGTTTTGGTGATTTTTAAACACACAATTATTATTGACTGTAGTTACCCTGTTGTGCTATCAAATACTATATCTTTTTCATTCTATTTTTTTGTACCCATTAATTATTCCCACTTCCCCTATACTCACCCATTACACTTCCCAGTCTCTGGTAATCATCCTTCTGTACTCTATCCCCATGAGTTACGTTGTTTTGATTTTTAGCTCCTACAAATAAATGACAACAGGGGAAGTTTGTCTCTCTGTGCCTGGCTTATTTAACTTCACATAATGACCTCCAGCTCCATCTACATTGTTGCAAATGGTAGCATTTCATTCTTTTGTATGGCTGAGTAGTACTCCATTGTGTATACGCACCACATTTTCTTTATCCATTCATCTGTTGATGGATACTTAGGCTGCTTCCAAATCTTGGCCATTGTGAATAGTGTTGCAGTAGACATGGGAGTGCAGATAACTTTTCAATATCTTGATTTCCTTTCTTTTGGGTATATACCTAGGAGTGGGATTGCTAGGTCAATGGTATTTCTATTATTTTTTTGAGGAATGTCCATACTATTCTGTATAGTGGTTGTACTAATTGACATTCTCATCAATAATGTACATGGGTTCCCTTTTTCTCCACATCCCTGTAAGCATTTGTCATTGCCTGTCTTTTGGATAAAAGCCATTTTAACTAGGGTGAGATGATATCTCGTTGTAGTTTTGATCTGCATTTCTCTGATCAATGATGTTGAGCACCTTTTCATATATGTTTGCCATTTGTATGTCTTCTTTTGAGAAATGTCTATTCAGATCTTTTGTCCATTTTTAAAATCAGACTTAGATTTTTTCTATAGAGTTATTTGAGCTCCTTAAATATTCTGGTTATTAATCTCTCATTAGATGGGTACTTTGCAGAAATTTTTTCCCATTCTCTGAGTTGTCTCTTGGCTTTGTTTCCTTTGCAGTGCAGATTTTTAACATGATATGATCTTATTTGTCCATTTTTGCTTTGGTTACCTGTGCTTGTAGGGTATTACTAAAGAAATCTTTGTCCAGTCCAGTATCCTGGAAAGTTTCTTCAATTTTTTTTATTAATTTCATAGTTTGAGGTCTTAAATTTTAGTTTTTAATCCATTTTGATTTGACTTTTGCAAATAGTGAGAAATAGAGATCTAATTTCATTCTTCTGTATAAGGACATCCAATTTTCCCAGCACCATTTATCAAAGTGACTGTCCTTTCCCCAGTGTATTTTTTTTTTTTGCACTTTGTCAAAAATGACTTCAATGTAGATGTATGGATTTTTTTTCTGGGTTTTCTATTCTGTTCCATTGTTCTATGAGTCTGTTTTTTGCCAGTACTGTGCTGTTTTGGTTACTATAGCTTTGTAGTATAATTTGAAGTCAGGTAATGTGATCCTTCCAATTCTGTTCTTTTTGCCCAGGATGGCTTGGCTATTCTGAGTCTTCTGTGGTTCCATAAACATTTTGTGATTTTTTTTTTTCTATTTCTGTGAAGAATGCTGTTGGTATTTTTTCTAATTTCCTTTCATCTACAAAGCCATAGATCTCTATCTTCACAGAATAATATATGTCCTCAGCCACACTGATTGCCTTCTAACCTTCCAACTGGCCATGTCTTGCCTGCCTTAGAGCCTTAGCCCAGATACATCTTTTGCATAAAATGTTGTTCCTCCAGGTTTTTGGAAAGCTGGCTCCTTCTCATCCTTTATGTATCAGCTCAAATGTTATTGAAACTGCATACACATACATGCATATGTAAGCACACATATACCTACTTTTATTCTCTACCATTCACTCTGAGTTTTTCCTTTATAGCTACTATTACCATCTTATTTGTTTATACTCTGTTTTACTTGGTATGTTTGGCTCACAGTAGTCATTGAATAATTTTTTAATAAAAAATATTCATTTGTGGCCAGGTGCGGTGGCTCACGCCTGTAATCCCTGCATTTTGGGAGGCTGAGGTGGGTAGATAATGAGGTCAGGAGATCGAGACCATCCTGGCCAACTTTGTGAAACCCTGTCTCTACTAAAAACACAAAAAATTAGCCGGGCTTGTGGGGGCATGCACCTGTAGTCCCAGCTACTCGGGAGGGTGAGGCAGGAGAATCGCTTGAACCCGGGAGGTGGAGCTTGCAGTGAGCTGAGATCGCACCACTGCACTCCAGCCTGGGCAACAGAGCACGACTCCATCTCACCAAAAAAAAAAAAAAAAAAAAAAATCATTTGTTTGCTGAACATTTACTATATGATAGACCATATGATAGGCACTGGCAAAAAGAGATAAATTAGACAGGTTCCCTGTATCAAGGAATGTTTGTAATTGCCTGAAAAATTATGTATTAGCTATGCGTTGGTACTGAAAAAAAATCAATGATTTAAAATAAAACACTTGACTGATTACATCAGACCACAGTCCAACTGGAAGGGGGTCTTAAGTATAATTGTTATGTGAAAAAATTAGGCCCAGAGGAAAGGTTAATTATTCTACATTACAGACTAGTGACTGTATCTCTTTTTTCCCAACTTAAGGTTTCTTCTGTTAAATTCTTTATATAAAATAGATATTTCAAATATGTACCATCAATTTATGTGCCATCAAATATGTACACAATTTATCTTACAAGAAGACAAAGGACTTAGTTTGGTTCTAAATACATTTGTGTCCATCCACTTCATGCAAAAGACCTGATTAAAAATTGGAAAGCCTACCCTAAAAAAATGAAAATCCTATGTATTAAGGCTTGCTTTGATACATCTAGTTTATAAAATTTCACTGTAAATTAAGCAAACATTTATTTAGCATGTATTATGTGCTGGGTATTGTGGTAGGTTTCCTAGGATACAAAGTTAAATCAGATGCAGTGCTTACTCTCAAATGGGGCACATGTTATAAATAGAAAGAGACATAAACAAGGGCATGTATTGGGTGCTGCCATTGATTTTCACATTGAACCTCAAGAGACACATATTTATTAGTTAGTGCTAATTAATAGATACATGTGTGTGATGTACATATTTTGGTTCCCTTAATAACAATACCACTGTTTGTTTTCTTCAAAATCTCTTTCTGCTTATAATTTGTCAATTTAAACAATGCGAATATTGAGAGGAATATTAAAGAGAGACGCTTCCATCTACGCGAGCTTCTTAGTGCTTGTGGGTAGTATTTTCTGCCTTTTGAAATGTGTTTAATCATGACCAAAGTAGCCCTATCTAAAAGAGTGAAAAACATTAACTATGAGTTAAATTTCCATGTGTCTTTCCTTGAATTCAGTAATTGTGTAAGCCAGATACTAGAGCAGTTTAAGGTAGTTCCATTAATGAACCTTTATCAATTTGGTGGAAGGGAAATAGCACTGAACTTTGGCAGATGACATGGGCTCAGATTTTACTGCTGCTACTACCTATGTGTGTGAAATGGGACAGGTGACTTATTTCTCTAGTTGTAACTTTTCACATCTAATATCCTAGTAAGTTAAATTAGTTTGGCCCTTAAAGTCTTTGAAATTGTGTAACTTTGGTATCTGCAGGTAAGCCAAAATAAAATTGGAATACTAGAATTAGAGTGAATACATTTTAATAGATTTAAGTCAGCCTTTAACTTTTCTTCACCTCACCACCAACACCCTAGTTTCTCTGTGTATGTCATAACTCTACTCTTTGACCTGATTAGATTGTGTCAAGAGTGACCAGTGATAGGGAAAACACTACATATAGAGGTTACCACCCAATGACCCTAACCCAATTTCCTTAAAAAAAAAAAAAAAAAAAAAAAAAAAACAGGCAGCACATTTCTTGCGATGGATCCATTTGAGCCACTGTGCAGTTTTCTAGTTAAATTTTTATTTTAAAAAGATGCTTGAAATCTTAAATATTACAGTTTTGCTAATTGATATAAAGACTATCTCCCTCCGATGGAGCTGGGAAGATTTAGTAATTGTTTTCTTATGTGAACTAAGCTTTATCTTCACCCCGGAATCAAATTACCATCTGATCGTTCATAAGTTTTGTTTTCTTTTGCAAAACAGTGAATAGATAGTATGTAAAGATGGAAATTGACAAAACAAATCTTTAAGAAATTAAATACATTACAAATACATTATTGGTCATTCTTGTTCTAAAACTTGAAAGCAAGAGCTTCAGATTAAAGCAGTTTTCTAAAACATGTTTTCTTGGTGTTTCAGGGAGACTCTGGTGGGCCACTAGTATGTAGACATGAAAATGGTCCCTTTGTCCTCTATGGCATTGTCAGCTGGGGAGCTGGCTGTGTCCAGGAATGGAAGCCGGGTATATTTGCCAGAGTGATGATCTTCTTGGACTGGATCCAATCAAAAATCAATGGTAAATTGTTTTCAGATGTTATTGAAACAATACCCTCTTTCTTTAGAGTGGGTTTGGGAACAGTGAGTGTGGTATAAATTAGCATGAAAGAGAAAACCATAGAGTAGAATTTCATTTAGTTACTAAACACACTAAAATGCAAGATTCTGCCAAATAAGTTCTCCCGTGTGTAGAGTTAGAGTAAAACTGACTTTTCCTTAGGCTGCTTTAGTCCTGGATTTGTTTCTTTTTTGTTTCTTTTGATAGTGGCTGCTTTGGTGCTGACTACTTTTTGTTCTCAGGCTTTCATCTTTATTTTTAACATGTTCTCCCCAAATACAGGTCCTGCTTCACTTCAGACAAATAATAAATGCAAAACCTTAAAACAACAATGGCCACCACCCACACCTTCACCAGACAGTGCATCTTGGCCAGGTAATAAATGTTCACATTATCCCATTAATACTTTCAGCCAGAATTTGGCAAAAAGCATTGTCTGTCTAGCTTTGCTAAACTCTCTGTGGAACACTATAACCTCTGTGTTTTCCTTCTGGTTGGTAGTTTTAGCTGAAAGTGGGGAGAGTTGTTATTATGATTGCTGGAGATCATTTCTACCCCAAAGCTAGACCTGTTGCAGATTTTTTAAAAAAGTCTTGTGGTTGTGAACAAGTGCTTGAATATTGGAGAATTACATAGAATTATTTTAAGCTCTGAATCTGAACAAAAGTCCTTCTATATGCTAGTATCTTGCCTAGGTAAAGACTCTGGGTATGAGATGACCAAGCTAGCATCAGCGTTAGTATTTCTCTTCATTATTCCACAGTTGCCAAACACTGTCTGTTTGATAAAATAGGATTTTGATTTTTAGTCAAAACTAACAGCAGCTGGAGGATTTGAAATCTCTAATAGACTTGTAGGAAGATGGAAGTTCTATTTTATTATCACTTTTGGTTTCCAAATGATCAGTCTTTCTTTTGTTGCCCACGTCTTCCCCAATACATTCAACCCCAGTAAACAACTAGGAAGAGTTTAAAGAAAATGTAAGATATAGAAGGTAAAATTGCAAGAGTGATGACTTTGAGTCAAAGAAAGAAGATGAGGTCTAGTGCCCAAAAGGAGGGGATGGTTTTAGATAGGAGCAAAGTACACATCATCTATATTTAATGGATGGAAGGCAGGATCTTGAGGCACCAATGCAGGTATGAGGTGTATGGGTATAGATGAGGATCGGAGCTTGTGGAATTTTTCTTCTGATTGCTTCTTTTTCTTAGCAGGTGAAAAAAGAAGGGGTTGTTCAAGAAAGTTTGATTTTTAAGGGAATAAAAGGATGAAATATTTCTCTAGAAAATTACATAGTGAATAGAAAGATATAGTAGGATTGCTGGGTAGCATAAAGGCCCCCTGAGATGAATGATCATAAATTGAGAGAGCGCAAAATGCTCCCAATTAGCTTAGTTGTATGTTTTCCTCTGGATACACTGAGGTAGATGCAGAGTAGGTAGAGTATAGATTTAATCAAAGTGGACTGTTCCCAAGTATGTGAAGGATATAAGGGAATTCAGAGTGCATGTGAAGAAGTGGTTAACATGATGGATCATTGGAATTTAGGATGGGTAAGGAGTGAAATAAGAATGAGAGATTTGTTTGGGACAAAAATAAGGTGGTAGGATAGGTAAATTATGAGTCCCAAAAGGTGGAAGGAGTATTAAGGGAGACTGAAAAGATGGAAGGTTGTGGTTGGAGAAAGTGGTTCCTGAAACTGAGATTACAGAAGGCTTGGAGTTATTGCTGTTGATCAAGTGTCTAGGGGCTGACCATAAGGATAAATGGCTGAGGTCAGGTGGAAGACAAGATCACTGGAGGAAAGCTGAGGAGCTGGGAAACTTCAGTACTGGAATCATCATGAATATAGTGGTTGAAATCAGAAAGAATTATGACAGGAAAAGTGTTGGAGAAAATGACCGCTAAAATCTTCCAGGAATGAGGAGTGGACCCAAGACCATTTGTTTGGCATCATGAGTCAAAGAGTCAAAGCTGGGGATACATAGAATTAGGTTAAAAGTAAATCTGGACTTGGGATTGAGAGAGAGCAGACTTGGGTCTAAGATCCTATAAACTATTGATTTCAATGGACTGAGTTAAATGAATGAATTCATTGAGTGCCTAAATAGGTTAATCCATGTAAGGCCCTTATAACAGGAAGGGTCTGACCCAAGATAAGGGTCCATAAATGGTGGTGACAGTGCCATCTAATGTATTTTTTGAATGATCTTATTCAGGCCATTAGAAAATGAACATTGTCAAAATGTAAAGAAAATGTATCTCTTTTAAATATGTTCAGAAACAGTTATGCATGCCAAAGAACTTTGAAAGTTTTATACACAGAAAGGTGTTGCTTTGTTTTTATTCTATGATTATTTTCGGAGACAAAATGTCAGGACCATGCCGTATTTAACACCCACCCACTCCTGTTACTTACTTTTTACACTAGGGAATTAATGAATCTTAGCAATGGTTTCTTTCAATTGTTACTCCCATTTATAAAAAGTCTTGACTTGTTGGTAATTCATGGCTCTGTGTGATTTCCGGTCAGATCTTTCACAGAGGATTCATATAGACAGGGAGAAAAACTAAAAAGATTAGAAAGACAGGCTGAGGCCAGACTCTGAAAGATCTTGCAAGCTGAACTACTTTAGTTGCTTTCAGCAGGAAAGCAATTTGATTTTTTTTTTGTTTTATACACCATTCCCAGATGGTAGGGCATGGTGAAGGAAGATTATAGACTGAAAGATCATTTAGTTTACTATTAAATCAAAACGGTAAATATCTGATTAGATTCTTGTAGCCATACAGATAAAAAAAAGAGGACTAACAAAAAAATGACAGAGAACCAAACAATGGAGTAGAATCCTAAGTTTTAGTAGCATTTCATTTCCCTTATTCCACTTTTCACCTCTACTGTTAATAAAAGCATGTTTACATACCTCCTCCTCAGTTACAGTATTAATTTCTCTAGGGCGGAGCATGCATAATTATGTATTCACTAACATACATTAAAATATGAACATAGAATATTTCATTTTTTAATTGCTCAGAAAGTTTTTGTCAAAGGAATAGACATAAAGGAAGAAGAGAGAGTTAAGGACGAAGCCCTGTTGAGGACATAAGAGAAGCTGATGGCCTTGTCAGCGGGCCAGGGAAACACTGGCATCCAAACTGCAGCAGGTATCCCAAAGGTCCGAAGGTGCCCTTGGACTTAGCAAGCTGAAGAAGTGAGACATCTCAGTATATCCAGCAAATTATCTTTTTCATGACCTCAGTCACAAGCTCAAATGAACGTGATCATTTGTCCCAGCAAGTTCAGCTGATTCGGTGAAGCTTTTCGGAACAGGTCTTCAGCTGCATCTCAAAGAAGGAAGAAAATGAAAACCTGCTGGGTATAGAGAATGCAACCTACTGTTTTCTAAGAAACTTTAAAAATTCATTTAAAATTAATTCAAAATAATTGTGATTTAAATTCTATAATATCATTTCAAGAAAATAAGACACATTAAATAGAATGGTTTTTTAGCAAAATAATTTGTAACTGACAGTAACAAAGTCTTAATTTTCTTCTTGCAAGCCTAGGTTTTTCAGTCTTGTGATAGAACCTGGTTTTTCTTTGCTTTATTTATGTTTGTCCCTGGTGTCTGTGTGTTCTGAATTGCAGGTTGTTGCTCTGAAGCAGAGCTAGAAAAGCCCAGAGGCTTTTTTCCCACTCCACCATATCCACCGGATTATAGAGGAAGACTGGAATGTTCTTGGGTGCTCAGAGTTTCACCAAGCATTATGGCAAAATTTACCATTGAGCATCTGTCACTCCTGGGGTCTCCTGTGTGTCAAGACTCAGTTCTAATTATTTATGAAGAAAGACACAGTAAGAGAAAGATGGCAGGTAATCCTTCCTGGAATATAAACTTTGTGCTAGGAGGCTTGGTCCATATAGGCAGCTTATGATCAGGAACGAGTCTGACTTGGTAATAATGTTACCAAAATGTTGATCCATGTAATAGGAATGCTTTTTCCCTGGTAAACACTCTTAACATTTTCTTTATTATTATTATTATTATTATTATTATACTTTAAGTTCTGGGTTACATGTGCAGAACATACAGGTTTGTTACAAAGGTATACACGTGCCGTGGTGGTTTGCTGCACCCATAAGCCCGACATCTACATTAGTTACTTCGCCTAATGCTATCCCTCCTCTAGCCCCCCACCCCCCAACAGGCCCCAGTATGTGATGTTCCCCTCCCTGTGTCCATGTGTTCTTATTGTTCAACTCCCACTTATGAGTGAGAACATGCGGTGTTTGGTTTTCTGTTCTTGTGTTAGTTTGCTGAGAATTATGGTTTCCAGCTTCATCCATGTCCCTGGACATAAACTCATCCTTTTTTATGGCTGTATAGTATAACATGGTGTATATGTGCCACATTTTCTTTAACCAGTCTATCATTGATGGCATTTGGGTTGGTTCCAAGTGTTTGCTATTGTGAAGAGTGCTGTAATAAACATACATGTGCATGTGTCTTTATAGTCGAATGATTTCTAATCCTCTGGGTATATACCCAGGAATGGGATCGCTGGGTCAAAAGGTATTTCTGGTTCTAGATCCTTGAGGAATCATGACACTGTATTCTACAATGGTTGAACTAATTTACACTCCTACCAACAGTGTAAAAGCGTTTCTATTTTTCCACATTCTCTCCAGCATCTGTTGTTTCCTGACTTTTTAATAATCGCCATTCTAATTGGAGTAAGATGGTATCTTATTGTGGTTTTAATTTGCATTTCTCTAATGAGTAGTGCTGTTGAGCTTTTTTTCAAATGTTTGTTGGCCACATAAATGTCTTCTTTTGAGAAGTGTCTGTTCATATCCTTTGCCCACTTTTGGATGGGATTATTTGGTTTTTTTCTTGTGAATTTGTTTAAGTTCCTTGCAGATTCTGGATATTAGCCCTTTGTCAGATGGGTGGATTGCAAAAATTTTCTCCCATTCTGTAGGTTGCTGGTTCACTCTGATGAGTTTCTTTTGCTGTATGGAAGCTTTTTAGTTTAATTAGATCGTATTTGTCAATTTTGACTTTTGTCACCATTGCTTTTGGTGTTTTAGTCATGAAGCCTTTGCCCATGCCCATGTCCTGAATGGTATTGCCTAGGTTTTCTTCTAGGGCTTTTATGGTTTTAGGTATTATGTTTAAGTCTTTAATCCATCTTGCGTTAATTTTTGTATAAGATGTAAGGAAGGGGTCCAGTTTCAGTTTTCTGCATATGGCTAGCCAGTTTTCCCAAAGCCATTTATTAAATAGGGAATCCTTTCCTCATTGCTTGTTTTTGTCAGGTTTGTCAAAGATCAGATGGTTGTAGATGTGTGGCATTATTTCTGAGGCCTCTTTTCTGTTCCATTGATCTACATATCTGTTTTGGTACCAGTACCATGCTGTTTTGGTTACTGTAGCCTTGCAGTATAGTTTGAAATCAGGTAGTGTGATGCCTCCAGCTTTGTTCTTTTTGCTTAGGATTGTCTTGGCTATACAGGCTTATTTTTCAAAAGCATTTCTATACACCAATAACAGACAGCCAAATCATGAGTGAACTCCCATTCACAATTGCTATAAAGATAATAAAATACCTAGGAATACAACTTACAAGGGATGTGAAGGACCTCTTCAAGGAGAACTACAAACCACTGCTCAAGGAAATAGGAGAGGACACAAACAAGTGGAAAAACACTCCATGCTCATGGATAGGAAGAATCAATATTGTGAAAATGGCCATACTGCCCAAAGTAGTTTATAGATTCAATGCCATCCCCATCAAGCTACCATTGGCTTTCTTCACAGAATTAGAAAAAAAAAATCCTTAACATTTTCAAGTACTTTGAATTGAGAAAGCAAATATACTTAAGGTTGAGTGTGTGTGTGTGTCTGTCTGTGTGTGTGTGTTTGTGGTGTGTGTGGGGCGGGGTGGGGGGGGGAGGCGGAGGGGGGAGGCAAGAGGGCTCAACTTCTTCAAACATAGTGGAACCATGCTAGAATGCTGGAAGAATATATATTGTAAAAGAGCAAGTCAGAAGATGGCTAAAAATAGAGCAGGGGAGGAAGGTGAATGAAAAAATAAAGCAAATTACATTAAAGCTTTTAAAGTGGCAGGATTGAAAAGATCTGGTGAAAACATGCCAGCCCTCATTTTTTATTTCATGCACAGAGAAACCTGTTTTTGTTAACAAAACAAACTTGCCTCCTCCTGTTTGCACAGGTGTAATGAAAGCTTTTTGGCTTGCAGTAAGGAGGGAGGTTGGAGGTGATTGAAATAATTCAGTTAATGAGGAAATCTGGAAAGAAAGAAAGTTTGTGTATGTCATTGTCTATGTGTGTGGTATATATTTATGCTTGATTCCAAAGTGCATAGAGGCCAGAGAAACTGCTCTGAGGAGTGGGGTTGTTTTCTTAGGATAAACTCTGAGAAATTAAATCACTGGGTTAGAAAGCAAAAATGTTTGCTTAAAGAATCTTTCTTTATGAGTACAATCTAATTTAGACTACAGTGACACAATTAATTAGCCTAACTGCTTGGCACATTTTCCCCCTAGAATCAGATCACCTCCTCCATCCCCCTTGATTAAAACTGCTCCAGGGCTTCTTGCAGCTAGAATAAAATTCACACTCCCTGGAGGACTCCCTCTCCATCAGCTCATGGGTTCCCAATACCTCTCATGCTCACCTCAGGACCATTGTCTGTCTATTCCCAGCACTTTGAAGAGCTCCTTCTCATCCTTGTGCCTCATGTCCTTCAATTCTTGATGGAATGTCACCTTCTTAATGAGACCAACCTTGACTGATGTAAGT
This sequence comes from Hylobates moloch, assembly GCF_009828535.3. Taxonomy (NCBI): domain Eukaryota; kingdom Metazoa; phylum Chordata; class Mammalia; order Primates; family Hylobatidae; genus Hylobates; species Hylobates moloch. Next base: position 28,064,666 of record NW_026652283.1, on the reverse strand, counting down.
TGCATCACGCCCCTGCCTCCAGACTTCTCAGTTCCCTTTTCTTAGAGCACTTATTATCTTCTAACACAGGGGTCCCCAACTCCCGGGCCGCAGACCAGTACCAACTCGTGGCCTATTAGGAACTGGGCCACACAGCAGGAGGTGAACAATGGGCAAGCATTACCACCTGAGCTCTGCCTCCTGTTAGATCAGTGGCAGCGTTAGGTTCTCATAGGAATGTGAGTTGCACATGCAAAGGATCTAGGATGCCTGCTTCTTATGATAATCTAATGCCTGATGATCTGAGATGGAACAGTTTCATCCCCAAACCATCCCTCCCATTGTTTGTGGAAAAATTGTCTCCCACGAACCCAGTCCCTCGTGCCAAAAAGTTTGAAGTCCAGGGTTAAAAGATTAGAATCTAACACATTATGATTTTTTCATGATTATGGCTTATCTGTGTCTTCCCTATTGAGTATGAGTTTCATGAAAGCTGGAATTTTTGCCTGTTTGTATCAAGAAGCCTCAGTGCCTAGAACAGTGCCCAACACATAGAAGGCACTTAATAAACAAGTGAACAAGAGAATAGTCACCTCCTCAAAGAGGGCCTCTCAGTCTAAAGTAGCATCATCCATTCCTTCCCACAGTCATTGTCTGTTACATTGGCTTTCATTTCATCAGTGACTTTCATTTCATCAGCAGCTTTGATCTCTCTATGAAACCATCTTCATTTACGTGACTAAAATGAAAGCTCCATGAGAGCAGAGACCTTGCTATCTGTTCCCTTCTGTATACTTCCAAATGAGGTCAACACCTAGGGACTCGGAACATTTTCTTTTTCATGAATTTTTGCTGAGTTTGTTTTTTGCATGAAGTTAAATTACTCTTCAGAAAGGCTAACTTAATTTTCACTGCCATTAGCAGTGCCTAGGATCTTCTTTCACCGTGCCCAGAACCTAATATGTCAATATAATAGGCAATTTTCCTTTAAAAATAATCATTAATGGAGATAATTTCTTTTTTGCTTTTTTTTGTTTTGTTTTAAGACTGTATCTCCCTATTTTGCTCAGGCTGGCCTCAAACTCCTGGGCTCAAAAGATCCTCCTAGTTCAGCCTCCCAAATACCTGGCATGTACTACTGTACTCAGCTTATTTATTTATTTTTTTTTTTTTTGCAAAACAAAACAAAACACTTTTTTTTAATTTTTTTTTTACAGTGTATTCTTTTTTTTTCTTTTTATTTATTTATTTTTTTTATTATTATACTTTAGGTTTTAGGGTACATGTGCACAATGTGCAGGTTTGTTACATATGTATCCATGTGCCATGTTGTTTTGCTGCACCCATTAACTCCTCATTTAGCATTAGGTATATCTCCTAATGCTGTACCTCCCCCCTCCCCCAACCCCACAACAGTCCCCGGAGTGTGATGTTCCCCTTCCTGTGTCCATGAGTTCTCATTGTTCAATTCCCACCTATGAGTGAGAACATGTGGTGTTTGGTATTTTGTCCTTGTGATAGTTTACTGAGAATGATGTTTTCCAGTTTCATCCATGTCCCTACAAAGGACATGAACTCATAATTTTTTATGGCTGCATAGTATTCTATGGTGTATATGTGCCACATTTTCTTAATCCAGTCTATCGTTGTTGGACATTAGGGTTGGTTCCAACTCTTTGCTATTGTGAATAGTGCCGCAATAAACATACGTGTGCATGTGTCTTTATAGCAGCATGATTTATAGTCCTTTGGGTATATACCCAGTAATGGGATGGCTGGGTCAAATGGTATTTCTAGTTCTAGATCCCTGAGGAATCGCCACACTGACTTCCACAATGGTTGAACTAGTTTACAGTCCCACCAACGGTGTAAAAGTGTTCCTATTTCTCCACATCCTCTCCAGCACCTGTTGTTTCCTGACTTTTGAATGATGGCCATTCTAACTGGTGTGAGATGGTATCTCACTGTGGTTTTGATTTGCATTTCTCTGATGGCCAGTGATGATGAGCATTTCTTCATGTTTTTTTTTGGCTGCATAAATGTCTTCTTTTGAGAAGTGTCTGTTCATGTCCTTTGCCCACTTGTTGATGGGGTTGTTTGTTTTTTTTCTTGTAAATTTGTTTGAGTTCATTGTAGATTCTGGATATTAGCCCTTTGTCAGATGAGTATGTTGCAAAAATTTTTTCCCATTCTGTAGGTTGCCTGTTCACTCTGATGGTAGTTTCTTTTGCTGTGCAGAAGCTCTTTAATTAGATCCCATTTGTCCATTTTGGCTTTTGTTGCCATTGCTTTTGGTGTTTTCGACATGAAGTCCTTGCCCATGCCTATGTCCTGAATGGTATTGCCTAGGTTTTCTTGTAGGATTTTAATGGCTTTAGGTCTAACATTTAAGTCTTTAATCCATCTTGAATTAATTTTTGTATAAGGTGTAAGGAAGGGATCCAGTTTCAGCCTTCTACATATGGCTAGCCAGTTTTCCCAGCACCATTTATTAAATAGGGAATCCTTCCCCATTTCTTGTTTTTGTCAGGTTTGTCAAAGATCAGATAGTTGTAGATATGCGGCATCATTTCTTAAAAAATAATTGCCATTATCTTTTGTCCATTTTTTAAATTTGAGTATTATTATTTTTATTGCTTTATGAGCTTTAGATACAAAGATATTTTTCCTTTGTTGTGTTTATTCTTAATGCTTATTCTTAATGTTGTCATAAGTTTATTGTTAATGCTTTCCTTTGTCATTAACTTATTCTTAAGCTTATTCTTAGTATTGTCATTTGCTTTTGTGTTGTTTATTATGTTAATGTAAAAATTTTTTAATTTAGTTGTTTAAATGTATCCATACATGTCTTTGACTTTTATCTCATTGCTTTCATGCTTAAAAATTTATTCCCCATTCTGAGGTCAGAATCTTTAATTAAAAAAAAAAACTTTTAAAATCATGCTGATCTCGAACTCCTAGCCCGAAGTGATCAACCCGCCTCGCCCCCCAGAGTGCCGGGACCACAGGCGTGAGCCACCACGTCCAGCCCCCACATGGCGAAACATGAAAAATACAACAGACAAACTAACCAACCAACTCAGTGACAACAAAACAGGTCTACCCTGGAGTCATACTCTAATTTTTTCTATTTTCCTCCCTTTCTGATCCTTTATCCCACTTTCTTTTTCTTCCTCTTCCTTCTCCCTCTTCTTTGTCAAATAGAGGATTGAGTTATTATCACTGATCCATATAAAGTCCCTCTCTCATTTATTTTAACTCCCACCCCCCATTTCTATTCCCCGACTTCCCATGTGCAACCTTCCTAATATGTTTGATACGCATCTTTTTGTTTGTATGTATTATTAGAAAATGTTTATTGTTTTTGTGTGCAAAAAAAAATTAATTAAAAAAAAATCATGCTGAAATATATTTTCTCATATGGTAAAGTGACTCTATACCTGCTTCCTTTTTTTAAAAAAAAGTCTTTTTCTTCCCAATTGATAGCACTATTTCTATAATATACTATATTATTATACAGAGAGACACATTTTCTGGGGAAACTTGCCTTTATCATGATTACCTATTGAAAACCGTGCTTGACTTCATTGTAGATTACCTGAGGAATCCCTGTAATTTTCCAACCTAGCATTTCTTTAATTTTTGAAATTGTCAGCTTGAACTTTGTGGAATTGTTCTGTCCCTTCAGATTATATCCAGGAGAACAGCAAGACTGTAGTGGAAATATTATTCTTTACTTAAGTTGTATAGCATTCTTTACTGTAAAATGCTATATTTCTCCCTGTTAAAGGTAGCAATTCATTTAAAAGTTACATTCACTTCTATTTGCTACAAATAAATATTAGGTCATTCTTCAAATAGTATTTCACCATTGTATACTTTAAAATGCCAATGAATGCTTTTTCTTCTTTTCTCTTTCTTGGCTCTAATCCCCTCCCTCCTTTCATCCCTACAAGTATTTGTGAAGAACCTACCATGGGCCACAGACTGAGTCATGTTGGTTCTGAGGATTCAGTAGTGAAAAAAATAAAATTTTCTTATCAAGCTTATATTCTAGCAGGGAAAAAACACATAATAAGATAAAATAAGACAAAATATATGCTATCTTAAATGGAAGAACTAAGGAAGAAAAAATGAAGTGAGAAAGGAGAAAAGAAGTATCTGGGATGTCGGTGCCACATAGTTGTATGTAGTACAATAAGCAGATATCTTTCTGAGCAGGTGACATTTAAATAAATGTTTAAAAATGATACTGAATTATTCTTAATGTAGAAGAGTTTGATCCTAAGAAACTCACAGGTTCTTTCCACACGTGCTTAATCAGCCCTTTGAATCATTTTAGAATTATGATTATAATTTTCCTTCTATCTTTGACTTAGGTTCTCAAAGCAATCAATAAAAGACTGACTATAGGGAAATAATAAATTTTCAGGTAAAAAATGTTTTCCATCATAGATCTTCATGGTGAGGTATTTTTAATAAGTAGGTTACTTTTCTAGGAGAAAAAGGTCACATCAGTCATTTTAAAGATAAAATAATTTACTACCTACTGTCCTTCAGGAAGCACTGCAACATAGTAGATAATGATGGATACTGGATACATGGACCCAAGTTGAAGATCTCAGCTTCCCACCCCACTAGTTTGTGACATTGAGTGAGTCACTTACGTTCTGGAGTCCTGTTTCCTCATTTTACAGAATGGAATCAATTCCTACCTTGTGGGTTAAATTAATTGCTCTGCCTAAAATATAGAAACTGCTGTAAAATTTTCATTCTTATTTTGTACTAGAGTTTACTTTTCAACCTAGGTGGATTACATGGGAGAAGACTTTACTCATTGACTTTCATGAGTCCTGGACCGCTGGTGAGGGTGACATTCCATGCCCTTGTACAAGATGCATTTGGCATAAGCTATATTGTCTTGAAAGTCCTAGGTATGTTTGCTTATTTTATAAATTTGTAAAGGCTACAAAAATCAATATTACTCTATTTAGGAACATTTTCAAACATTTACAGCATTTTGAAAGAAATTATATTTCTGCGGGGAAATGAGTATATGTTTGAAAGGAAAATCAAGTCACCTAAGATTTGATCAGGTCCAAAAGGGAAACTGCTCAATGGATAACTTGATTGAATTGTATATGATTTCTGAAAATGGCTAAGATATGTTGGTTGCAAGATAACTTTTGTCTGTGGTTGCAATTTTATACCACAAAGAATGTTTTCTGCAGCTGTAATTCTTGTGGCTCAGAAGATTTGGGTTCTAAATCTCAGATGGCTGTTTAGCTCTAGACAATTTATTATCTCTGATTAGAATTTTCTTTGCAGTGATATAATAAAAGATTAGAGTAAGTTTTGGAAACAAACTACACAACTATTAGATTCTAGCAGTATAAGTGTAAACGCTTTAATTCAGAGTTGTCAGATTGAACTTTAGAACATGTAATTAGTGAGTTTTTTTTATTCTTGATGTAGACAACTGAAAGCTAGTTTCCCCCCCCTTGACACCTAAAGGCATCGCTGAGAATATGTTTTTCTAGACCTGTGTATACTGCATATTTGGAAAAAGTTAAATAAGTAATAAAGCATTTATATCATATGAAAGTTTTCTCTTGGAAGAATATATTAAGAATACTGCTTTCACAAGGAATTAGGCAGTTAACAGGTATTATCTATAGCTGTGTTCTATAATCTTCCATTGACCCTGGGCTGTGTCAGAGATCATTCTGAGAGATGTGTTTGTTTCCTATACCTTTTGAATATTTAAGATGGAGAAAATTTTCAGTGAAACCAACCACCTCCTAATAATTACTTGTTTTCCCAGGACAATTAGGGAAGAGAGCTGTTTACCTTGATCTGAAAAGGCATATAGGAAGCCTATCAAAAATTGCTTTTATTCTCATTTTCTCTGCTTCCTGTTCTTTTAGTTCCAAAGGGCAGTAAAATAACCAGACTTTCCCAAAGTTCAAACAGAGAGCACTTGGTCCCTTGTGAGGATGTTCTTCTGACCAAGCCAGAAGGGATCACGCAGATCCCAAGAAATTCTCACAGAACTACTATGGGGTAAGGAAGACATGATTATCATAATGGAAGAAGTGTGTGGAAAAAATTGCTTGACTGACATCAACACTTGGTATTTGCTTAAAACATTATTCTTCACCTTTTTTCCATAAAGAATAGACTCTCAGGTAACCCCTAATCTGTGGCCTTTAATATGGAAACAAAACAAAACAATATAAGGATGTTCTTGTTTATAAATTGTACTTTCTCAACAAAATAGACCATGTATTAGCAAAGTGAAAAGTCAAATCTCTACAAAGAATGTTGGAGGCTGATATAATGTATGTAAAATATTTGGGCACATAGTAGATACTTAATAAATGATGTGTGGGAGTTTGGGGCAAATTCTGGCACATGTACGTCCTTCAGATCTTATAAATTTTCAATCAGAATTTAAAACAATACACACAATTGGTCAGCCATTCGTAATGTATGAACTTTACAAATTTTGGCAAATTACGTATTAGATAATAAAGTTGATATAATTTAAAGTACAAATCTTTCTCTCTCACAACCATAAGGAAACAGACACAAAAAATAAGGCTCACTGGGGGTCAATAGCATTGATGCATTAATTTCTGAGCAAAATAACTAACAATATATTCTGTTTAGAAATAATTTCTGACTTTGTTTCATCTATGCCATAGTTGCCAATGGAAGTTAGTAGCCCCTTTAAATCACATCATTCAGCTTCATATTATTAACTTCTCGATGAAGCCAACAACTTTGGTCTGTCATGGTCATCTGCGTGTTTACGAAGGATTTGGACCAGGAAAAAAATTAATAGGTAACTGATTTCCCATGAATCACTATGCTACTGATTTTTCTCTGATGAAACATGTTTAGATTGTTTCATATTCAGTATGTGGCTTACATGTGACATACACTAGTCTCTTCTTATAGGATGTTGAAATAGATTTACTGTTAAACTTGTGCCAGATTTAAAATTAGGGTATAAAATCTTCTCAGGTTTAGTTAAAAACAAAGTCCAACAACGTTTCTTACATGGATCATACCTAGATTAAAATTGCTCAGAAATACTAAAAATAAAGAATGAATGAAGCAGTTTTAGACAAAAACACAAGAAAATTAAGACTTTAAAATTAATAAGGTAAAATAATCACAGCAAAAGGCATTACATGAGTTTATCAATTGGTAGTAGTTAGAAGCCTTGTTACTGTGATTTAAACTCATTATTTTCAAAGAGAAATGCAGACGCACTGCTAGTTCAACAATTGAACTCCACCAGCACTAAAGGTACTTCAATTATTTTGGCTTTTCCTAATGGTTGCATAATGGCTATTTCAGTTCTCATCATTACATTGATGAAAGAAGGGACAGGGAGGATTATCCCTATCAGGAAAGCAAACATGTTTCCAAGAATCCTGTAGCTGACTTAAATCTCTGGCCAGAATTGTCACATGGCCATGCCTGACCAGAAGGTGACTAGAGAGAAGGGAAATGGAAAAGGATTTTGGGTGGTCAACCAACATTTCTGGACACCATGGGATATAGAAGTCCAGAGTTCTGAAATCTGATGGTTCTGGGTCCGTATCTCAGTTCTACCACATACTAGTTCATTGACTTTGGGAATTATCTCAAATCTTTCTAAGACACAGTTTGTGAGAGGAAACACCCCACCACCATGCACGCTATGGTCTGTGAATTCCCAGTTTACTTAATCAAGGATATCAATGCATAATGAAGTAAAAGCCCAGAGAAAGAGGATGTATGGCTTTTTGCTGGCCTTTGCCTTCCTAAGAAGGGCCCAGATACAAGTGTCACTCTCCATGCAGGTAGGGCCCTCTCAGACTGGGTAAAAAAGCCAATTGCTAAACTGCTGTCTTTTTTATTCTTCAGATTTACAATACCATCCTAGAAGTAAGTGCATTAAGAATATTTGTGTTTCTATTTAGGAGAATGTTAATGAGCACTGAGCTTTCTTGGTTCCTAAGACAATTCAGCACCAAGAAGACCACAGCTTCTTGTGGGGAGACCGCAGTATCTATGAAAATGATGTATACTTCTACCTTTCTTGCCTTACAGAACACCTGTTACCATGCACTGCCTCATGAGGTTGTTTTGAGAATTAAATAAGAGAAGGCATGTTAATCAATACTAAGAAACCAAGCTTGTGTTTTATTTGGATTAGAAATATCTATTCTGATTCCTGCTCTTAAAATTGGACTGCTTGGAGGAAAAGTTTAGACTGTCTCCCTATTGCCTCTTCTATGGGTGAAAGGGCACACAAAGATTGGAAAAACAAAGAAATAAAGAAGGGGACAGGGAAGGAAGAGTACATTAGCAATGTCAGTTATTACTTATAATGTTAATCAACTGTATATCTGTTCTTTACTTAGAATTAATTCATAAAACATACTATTTTCTATTTCCTTCTCCCCAAAAGTTTTATGACTCTATTTCAATTTCTCTAAATAAGGTTTACAAGCTCTGGGGTATAGGAAAGGAAAAAAATATTTCTCTTCTATCCATCTATCCAGAGGAACAAATCCTGTGATCAGAAGTTTAGAACTTATAGCCCAACCTCTGGGTAGGGGAGAGGGACTGGAAATTGACCTAATCAGCAATTGCCAATTATGTGATTGATCATGTCTGTGTAATGAAGCCCTCATAAAACCCCAAAGGAGAGTTCAGAAAGTTGAGTTGGTGAACACACGGAGGTTGCTGGGAGGATGGTGTACCCAGAAAGAACATTGAAGCTCTATGCCCAGTCTCCATATCTTGCCCTATACATCTTTCATTTGACTGTTCCTGAATTATATCCTTTGTAATAAATAGGTAAACACAAGTAAAGTATTTCCCTGAATTTTGCGAGTTGTTTTAGTAAATTATCAAACCTGAGGAGGGGATCGTGGGAACCTCTGATTTATTGCTGGGCAGTCAGTAGCACATGTGACAACCTGGACTTGCAATTGGCATCTGAAGTGGGGAGTGAGGGCAGTCTTGTGAAACTGAGCTCTTAACCTGTGCAGTCCATGCTAATCCCAGGTAGATAATGTCAGAATGGAACTGAATTGTAAGATACCCAGTTGTTGTGGGGGGAAAAATCCCATACATCTGGTGTGAGAGGTGAAGTACTGAGAGTAGCAGTAGTTGTAGTAGAGATAGAGATTTTTCCTTTAGTTGGTGTAGAGAAGTTTGTTTTTAGTTTTTTTGCTTTTTGTTTTTTGTTTGTTTGTTTTCTCAGACCATCTTAGCTTCATTCTCTGGAACTCTGGCAATGATACTGACAAAAGACATATTAAAAAGAGAAAAACTGAATTTTATTAACACATGTATCATGCATATATGGGAAAATTCAGTGGTGAGTAACTCAGAGGTGATTAGAACTTGGGCTTACATAACATCTTAACAAAAGAACAATAAATAAGAGAAGTGACAAAATAAAGAAAAAGGACTTTGAGCTTCTAAAGGCAAAGGACTTTGAGCTTCTAGGGGTGGCATATTGTAGGAAGGTGAATATATTGGGGACAGTTGTAGAAAATAAAAGTTACTTTAGAAAGATTTGTTATGTAGATTCTTCTGGTGCCGTCTCTGGGCTGATAAGAGTCGAGATTTGTCTCTAATTAAGAATAGTTCTGCCCTTCCTAGTGGAGACAGTGGGAGGGGAGAGAGTTTTTCTTCTGTCTACATTTCATTTTCAATTGCTTTCTACTGAAAATAACCCTTGTGCCAGGGTGGTATACTCTCAACCACCTCTGGGTTAAGTCAATGCTTGACCTCAGCAGATTATTTGATGAACTTTTGACAGAACCAAATAGGATTTATCCCAAGAACACAAGGAAAATTGAATATTAAAATGTATTATATATTAAGATTTTCTACTGTAAATTAGAAAAAATAGATACAAATTATATAGCTATCGTAATCTTAAAACCATAGCGGTAAAATGTAGAAGATATAAGGGAAAAGTTACTTCAATTACATTTAGTAATAAAAGCCATATGATAACTAGGTATAACCCTAAAATTTGAGATTTATTGTTCAAACTATGTAACTTTATTAAGGTGTATGTGTGGCCACACGAATACATACAAACACACAAAGACTTGCATAGATAAAAGTACCATGTTCCAAAACTGAAAGATCTATCACTCATATTAATTCAACACAAATTAATTTAAAAATATATTTTCTAACTAAATCCCAATGGAATTTTTTTTCTGGAGGGATGAAGAGGAAATTAACTCCAAAGTTTATCCTGTAAAGTAAATTGCACTAGCTGAAAATCTCTTGGGGAAAGAATGGCCAAATGGTTAAGGTAGAATTGCTCTATCAGATATTATGTGATTGAAAATAGATTAGAAGGGGCCCTAGAAAATTTAAGACTATTGTGTGTGGTTAATTTGGCATTATCACTCAGAAAATGTATAAAATTATTCTTCACATCACAAAATAGCTGATAAAGGAGTTAGTATTCCTAAGGCATTAAAGGTGGAAAATATTGGTAGTTAACCATATGGAGAAGGACTTTCTCATATAAAAGTAGTAGAAGAAAACAAATTAATAAGTTCCTGTGTAATTAAAAACTCTTCTGCCTCCACAGAAACAAAACTAAAAAGCAAATACATGGGATTTTCAATTATGCTGAGAAAAGTCTGAAGTAATTAATGTAAGACGTGTTTACAGATCAATAATAGAAAAGCTAAAATCTGTAAAATAAATTTATAGGCCCTAGATACCTTTGACTTAGTCTTGATTAAAGTTAAACCAGAGATCCCGTGCCTTCTGTTTTCCACTTATTTTTCAAAAGAATGACACACTGTTGACCCAAGTGCTTTGGAGAACACAAAAAATCCTGTGGTTAAACACAGGATTAACCATTAGCCTCTTTTGATAGATAAGAAAGGTTACTGAATATTTACACACCAGTTACTACACAATCTAAATTAAATCTCTTGTTTCTTGTCACAATGAAATTGATCCTCTGGCCATCTCTTTACTAAAGAGGGCAGAGTTTTCCTGTAATCATGGAAAGCCTACTAGTTCTTAGGATCCTTGATGTGAAATCTTGAAAACTATGAGTGTTATAGCAAACTACATTTACTAGAATGTTTGTTTCAGAAAATATTGTATATGATCAGTTAAACTTAGAGATGGTTTTGAAGTGAATTATCACCCTTATGATAATTCACCCATGACTATGAATTCTTTAGGATTAGAGGATTCATAATATTAAAAAATTACTAAGTACAATAAATAAGAGTCTAACCAATTTCAAATTACAATTCAGAATCACTGTTGTCCATGACATACCCTAATTTTAAAAATGACAAGTTAAGAGGTGAAGCCAGCTGGGCTTCTGGATTGGGTGGGGACTTGGAGAACTTTTCTGTCTAGCTAAAGGATTGTAAACACACCAATTGGCGTTCTGTGTCTAGCTAAATGTTTGTAAATGCACCAATCAGCACTCTGTAAAGATGCACCAATCAGCACTCTGTGTCTAGCTACAGGTTTGTAAACGCACCAATCAGCACGCTGTAAAGACACACCAATCAACACTGTGTGTCTAGCCAAAGGTTTGTAAATGCACCAATCAGCACTCTGTAAAATGCACCAATCAGTGCTCTGTATCGAGCTAAAAGTTTGTAATGCAAATTATAGACATTGGATATCATAGAGAAACATTTGCCATTATATTTAATTCTGAACATTTATTAGAATTCCCTCAGTACTTAAGATTAATCCATTCACACTCATTTTTTTTTTTTAATCAGCCAGCAGGCTTTGCTTTACTGCCCATTTTACCTTTTATTTTTTTTTGACATATTAATTGAAATGCAATTTGGGAGGCATTTCCATTAAAAACATTTTACTCAATTTTAGTATGATAATGTAAGAAGTGTTGGAAAAAGAAAACTGAGAAGAAATTTGCATCAAATTTAAGTTATATAAGTATATCATAAGGGACTAACATAAAATAGAAAAAAATCTCACATTTAAACCTAGAATTATTCAGCCCACCAACAAATTATAGGAATATGCCAGGCACTGTTCAAAGAAATGAAGATTGAGCAATGAACAAGACAGTCCCTGCCATAGTAGCACTTACAGTCTAGTAATGAGATAGTCAATATATAGTATATTAAGTTATTGTATTAGTCCATTTTCATACTGCTATGAAGAAATACCCGAGACTGGGTAATTTATAAAGAAAAAGAGGGTTAATGGACTCACAGTTCCACACAGCTTGAGAGGCCTCATAATCATGGCAGAAGGTGAAGGAGGAGTAAAGGCACGTCTTATGTGGCAGCAGGCAAGAGAGCATGTGCTGGGGAACTGCCTTTTATAAAACCATTAGATCTTGTGAGACTTATTCATAATCATGAGAACAACATGGGAAAAGCCCACCCCCATGATTCAATTACCTCCTACTGGGTCCCTTCCAAGACACTTGAGGATTATGGAAGCTACAATTCAAGGTGAGATTTGGGTGTAGACACAGCCAAACCATATCAGTTATAAAGAAAAAAATACCGTGTGCAACAAAAATATATAACAGAGGAAGCTTGTTTACTTCGATGGAGGACAGGGAAGGGATTCAAGGAAAACTGGAATTTCTCTTTTTTTAGCAAGACTCCATGGAAGTTATTTATACTCACTGTCTCCCCTTTTGCCCTCTCATTTTTCTTGAATTTATCCTCACATGGCTTTATTTTTTTCCTACCATTTCATGGACACTGTTCTTGCTGAAGCTATCAATGACTTCCACAAGTCCAGATTTGGTAGTCCCTTCTCAGTCGTGACACAGACGAGCTCTCCCTCCTCAAATCTCACTTGTTTTGGTCTCCAAAAAAGGAGAACTCACTGGTCTCCTTCAGAGTCTTGGCTGATTTTTCCTCATTTTCTCCATCACTGTCAGTTGAGGTGTCCTAGGACCCAGTCTTTGACTCTCTTCCTTGCTTTCCCTATACTCCTTCCTTAGTGATCTCACCCATTCTCTAGCTTTAAATACCATCTATACAGTGATAACTTCCAAATTTATATCTCCAGTCCCAGCTTCTTTACTGAGCACTAGCACTGTATATCCAAGTGCCTCCCCTTCCACTTGGCTGTCTAATAAGCATCTCAAACTTAACATCACCAAAATTGAACTCTTGATTTCCTACCTCTGCCTCCAAGCTCTTCCTCCACCAATCTTTCCCACCTCGGTAGTTAGCAATCCATTTTGCTAATTAATTACTCAGGCCATTAAACTTGGTCAACCTTGACTTCTCACATTCCACATCAAGTATAGCTCATCAGTAGGTCTTTCAGTAAAACAGATCTAGAATGCTACTACTTCTTAACAATTCCACCATAATGTTTTGGTACAAGCCTTCCTTTAGCCAGTTTTATGTGTAATAGCCAAAGTGATCGTTTTAAAATGAATAATTGAGATCATGTTTATAATCCAATGTTTTTCTAACTCATTCATAGTAAAAGTCCTTATAGTGCCTACAAGATGCTATAGGACCTGGCTCTTGACTGTCTCTTTGATGTCTTCCCCTGCTACTTTTCCCAGTGCTCACTTCATACCCAGCCATGCCAACCTTGCTGCTGTTCCTCAGCAAACATGCCCTCTGCTATATCCCTGAAACCTATAACTATGAATGGTAACTAGCGCTCAAGAATTGTTTATTTGAATAAAGGCAATGACATTTCAGCTAAGGCAGAGTAGGAGTGGAAAATAAGGAGGTAGCTCCTTAGCTGATGAATGGGTTAAGAAATGTGTCTATTTTGCTTAGGCGAATCCCCCTGCCTGAGAGCTAATGTATGAGTAGGGGTTAACTCAGGTAAGAGACTCTTATTACATATATTCATTCTGTTTTTCAGATAAACATAGAAAACCTTTAATGTAGACATGTTTTTTATGACAGAAGAATTGTAATAGATTTATATACCCTATGTGTGAGGTTTATTCAAGATCTGACTTATTTTGTATTCTTAAGATTGCAGATAAAATATGCTATGAGAAATTATGATACGTCTATGTGAATAAAAAATATAGAGCCATTATAATTTATATGAGGTAGTAGCATGGAAAAATGGTCGCAATAAATTAGATGATAGGGGAAAAATATTATAATGGTATAAAATGGAATACAATTTTTTAAACATATACAGCATAGAAAGACTTTGCAATATTTACATTAAAACATGAATATTGGTTGCTTAAAGGAGGGACTATAGGAAGATTTTGTTTTTGAGACAGGGTCTCACTCTGTTCGGACTGCAGTGCAGTGGTGTGATCATGGTTCACCGCAGCCTCAACCTCCCAGGCTCAAGTGAACCTCCCACCTCAGCCTCCCAAGTAGCTGGGATCACAGGCACGCACTACCATACCTGGCTAGCACTTTTTTTTTTTTTTTTTTTTTTTTTGGTAGAGACAAGGTCTTGCAGTTACCCAGATTGGTCTCGACCTCCTGGGCTCAAGCAATCTTCCTGCCATGGACTCCGAAATTGCTGGAATTACAGGTGTGAACCACTATACCCAACAAAACTTTTTATCTCGTCCTTTGGACTCTATTTTTGAAACTTTCTACAATGAGCATATATGCACTGCTTTTATAATCAGAATAAAGAAATACGTTATAAACGTTTAATTGGATGTATTGACCCTGAATGTTCTTATTCTATACTCCATGAGAGGAAAAATTAAATACAATGACAGCTTTGGGAGATTGCTTGGTCCCCTAGCAAACCGTTTCTGCCTGGCCTCACAGGGCTACTCTGGGAGGGCAGCTAGAGGTACTGGGAAAAGGCCACATGGAAATCTCCAGCTGAACTTTGTAACAATTTGAACTGATCAAGAAGCCTCCTGGCCAGAACTCAAGGGAGGGTGTGAATCTGGTGTGCAGACTCCACAGGCAGGAATAGAAGGAAAGCCATACTTGATTTCACAGCTGGGAGGTGGGTAGCCTGGGACAAATTCTCAGCCTCACTCAACCACTGCCTGGAAACAGACTCAGTGCTGTTGGAGGGGGCATGGTGGAAGTGAGACCAGCCCTTTGGATTGTGTGAAGCTGGGTGAGGTCTGTGACTGTCGGCTCTCCCCCGATTTCCCTGAAAACCTGCGCGATACAGCAGAGACAGTCATAATCCTCCGAGGAACATAATTCCATTGACGTGGGAACCTCACCCCAATCTCCCACAGCAGCTGTAGCAAGACCTGGCCAAGGAGAGTCTGAGCTCAGACACACTTAGCCCTGCTGCCACCTAATGGTCCTTCCCTACCCACCTTGGTCACTGCAGAGGGCATATACTCTTGGGAGTTCTAGGGCTCCGCCTACCACCTGTTCCTCCCCATTCGACCACAGCTGGCGCTCTCTGGAAAGTGCCACGTCCTGGCAGGAGGCCAACCAGCACAAAAATAGTGCATTAAACCACCAAAGCTAAGAACCCTCACATAGTCCATTTCACTCCCCTACCATGGCAACCAGAACAGAAATTAGATAAACAGCAATACAATAATAGTGGGGGACTTTAATACTATGCTGACAGCACTAGACAGGTCATCAAGATAGAAAGTCAACAAAGAAACAATGGACTTAAACTGTACCTTGGAACAAATGGACTTAACAGATATATACAGAAAATTCTATCCAACAACCACAGAATATACATTTTATTCAACAGCGCATGGAACTTTCTCCAAGATAGACTCCAAGATACGATAGTCCACAAAACAATCCTCAATAAATTTAAGAAAATCAAAATTATATCAAGCATTCTCTTAGACCACCGTGGAATAAAACTGGAAATCAAGTCCAAAAGGAAACATCAAAACCATGCAAATACATGGAAATTAAATGACCTGCTCCTGAGTGATCATTGAGTCAAAAATGAAATCAAGATGGAAATTAAAAAATTCTTTGAGCTGAATGACAATAGTGACACAACCTATCAAAACCTCTGGGACACAGCAAAGTGGTGCTAAGAGAAAAGTTCATAGCCCTAAATGCCTACATCAAACAGTCTGAAAGAGCACAAACTGACACTCTAAGATCACACCTCAAAAAAAAAAAACTAGAGAAACAAGAGCAAACCAAATTCAAACCCAGCAGAAGAAAGAAAATAACCAAGACCAGAGCAGAACTAAAGAAATTCAAACAAACACATAATACAAAAGATAAATGAAACAAAGGGTGGTTCTTTGAAAAGATAAATAAAATTGATAGACCATTTGTGAGATTAACTAAGAAGAGAGAAGATTCAAATAAGCTCAATGAGAAATGAAACAGAAGATATTACTACTGATACCACAGGAATACAGAAGATTATTCAAGGCTGCAGTGAACAGCTTTATGCACATAAACTAGAAAACCTAGAAAAGATGGATAAATTCCTGGAAAGATACAACCCTACTAGCATAAATCGGAAAAATTAGGTACCCTGAACAGACCAATAACAGGCAGTAAGATTGAAATGATAATTTAAAAATTACCAACAAAAAAAAGTCCAGGACCAGATGGATTCACAGCGGAATTCTACCAGACATTCAGAGAAGAATTTTACCAATCCTTTTGACACTATTCTACCAGATAGAGAAAGAAGGCGCTGTCCCTAAATCATTCTGTGAATCCAGTGTCACCCTAATGCCAAAACCAGGAAAGGGCATAACCAAAAAAAAAAAAAAAAAAAAAAAAAAATACAGACTGATATTCCTGATGAACATAAATGCCAAAATTCTTTAAAAAATACTAACTAACCAAATCCAGCAACATATCAAAATGATAATCCACCATGATTAAGTGGGTTTCATACCAGGGATGCAGGAATGGTTTAACATACGCAACTCAATAGATGTGATATACCACATAAAGAGAATTAAAAACAAAAATCACATGATCATCTCAATAGATGCAGAAAAAGCATTTGACAAAATCCAGCATCACTTTATGATTAAAACTCCCAGCAAAATCAGCATACAAGGGTCATACCTCAAAGTAATAAAAGCCGTCTATGACAAACTGACAGCCAGCATAATACTGAATGGGGAAATGTTGAAAGCATTCCCTTTGATAACTGGGACAAGACAAGGATGCCCACTCTCACCACTCCTCTTCAACATAGTGCTGGAAGTCCTAGCCAGAGCAATCAGACAAGAGAAAGAAATAAAGGGCATCCAAATTGATAAAGAGGAAGTCAAACTGTCGCTGTTTGCTAATGATACGATCGTTTACCTAGAAAATCCTAAGGACTCCTCCAGAAAGCTCCTAGAACTGATAAAAGAATTCAGCAAAGTTTCTGGATACAAAATTAATGTACACAAATCAGTAGCTCTTCTGTACACCAACATCAACCAAGCAGGGAATCAAATAAAGAATTCAATCCCTTTTACAGTAACTGAAAAGAAATAAAATACTTAGGAATATACCTAACCAAGGAGGTGAAAGACCTCTACAAATAAAACTAGAAAACACTGCTGAAAGAAATCATAGACAACACAAACAAATGGAAACACGTCTCATGCTCATGGACGGGTAGAATCAATATTGTGAAAATGACCATACTGCCAAAAGCGATCTACAAATTCAATGCAATCCCCATCAAAATACCACCATCATTCTTCACAGAATTAGAAAAAGAATTCTAAAATTCATATGGAACCAAAAAAGAGCCCAGATAGCCAAAGCAAGACTAAGCAAAAAGAACCAACCTGGAGGCATCACATTACCTGATTTCAAACTACACTATAAGGCCATAGTCACCAAAACATCATGGTTGTGGTATAAAAATAGACACATAGACCAATAGAACAGAATAGAGAACCCAGAAATGAAGCCAAATACTTACAGCCAACTGATCTTCGACAAAGCAAACAAAAACAAAGTGGGGAAAGGACACCCTTTTAAACAAATGATGCTGGGATAATTGGCTAGCCATGTATAGGAGAATGAAATTGGATTATCACCTTATACAAAAGCCAACTCAAGATGGATTAAGGACTTAAACCTAAAAGCTGAAACTCTAAAAGTTCTAGAAGATAACATTGGAAAAACCCTTCTAGACATTGGCTTAGGCAAAGATTCCTGATCAAGAACCCAAAAGCAAATGCAATAAAAACAAAGATAAATAGCAGGGATCTAATTAAACTAAAGAGCTTTTGCATGGCAAAAGGAACAGTCAGCAAAGTAAACAGACAACCCACAGAGTGGGAGAAAAATCTTCACAATATATACGTCTGACAAAAGACTAATACCCAGAATCTACAACTAACTCAAACAAATCAGCAAGAAAAAAACAAACAATCCCATCAAAAAGTGGGCTAAGGACACGAATAGACAATTCTCAAAAGAAGATATACAAATGCCCAACAAACATATGAAAAGTTGCTTAACATCACTAATGATCAGGGAAATGCAAATCAAAACTACAATGTGATACCACCTTACTCCTACAAGAATGGCCATAATCAAAAAATCAAAAAATAGTAGATATTGGTGTGGATGTGGTGAACAGGGAATACTTCTACACTGCTGGTAGGAATGTAAACTAGCACAACCTTTATGGAAAACAGTGTGCAGATGCCTTAAAGAACTGAAAAGTAGAATTATCATTTGACCCTGCAATCCCACTACTGGGTATCTACCCAGAGGAAAAGAAGTCATTATACGAAAAAGATACTTGCACACACATGCTTATAGCAGCACAATTCGCAATTACAAAATTGTAGAACCAACCCAAACGTCCATCAATCAACGAGTGGATAAAGAATCTGTGAGATATATATCTCTCATATATATATATATATATCTCTCATATATATATGTCTCATATATATATATATATATATATGATGGAATACTACTCAGCCATAAAAAGGAATGAGTTAATGGCATTCACAATAACCTGGAAGAGATTAGAGACTATTATTTTAAGTGAAGTAATTCAGGAATGGAAAACTAAACATTGTATGTTCTCACTCATAGGTGGGAGCTAAGCTAAGCTATGAGGATGCAAAGGCATAAGAATGACACAGTGGACTTTGGGGACTCACGGGGAAAGGGTGGGAAATGGGTGAAGGATAAAAACTAGGTTAGGATGCCGTGTATACTTCTTGGGTTATGGGTGCACCGGAATCTGACAAGTCACCACTAAAGAACTTACTCATGTAACCAAACACCACCTGTTCCCCAATAACCTATTGAAATAAAAAAAATATATAAACAGTGATGAAGGTAAGATCATAAAGGAGGTAAGGAATCTGTGATATAGGGTTTGACTTGGCTTTGGTTAACTGATATTATGAACACAGGAATATCCTTGCTGCTAAACATTGTCTGGTAAGCAGTATACTCTAACTTCTGTAATAACGTACAGATGTTAATGGCCTGATTCGAGTTGCTTTATACTGATATATGGACTCATATGTCAGGAGCAGGAGAGACCTCAGTAAGATTAGGTAGTTGTGAATAAGGAGGTGGCTCTTTATTTGATGAATGGGTAAAAAAGACATCTGCTTTGCTTATGAGAATCCTTCTAGCTATTTGAAGTCTGTTCATTGTTATTCTTTCTATATATTTTATGCCTTTTAGACAATGTATATATTTTGTCTTTTTTCTTTACTAGATTATTGCATTGTGATTAAGGTGATAAGATTATAGATAAAGTAAATCAGTATTTAGGTGGCCCCAATGTTAGGTTATATAATACCTACAGCATTTGGAAATAGGCCCAAAATGTCACTGAATTGCTCATTTTTCTTTTCTCTTGACCCTGTGAACCTTAGTGTCCTTGTTTTGAGTACCTGTGAGTGATCCAAATTTCCTTAACTTGTAAGTGTTAGAAATTTGAACTGTATGTGCTGTGAGGCTAATTTCAGGAGCTTCAATATCACTCATGATATTGAAGTTATAATTTATGCAGTTATGGGGGAAGTGAAATATTACTGTGGCATTCGCAAATTTAGAGAAGTCCTGAAGATCTTAGGTCACATTTCTCGAATGTCAAATGTCAATTCACACACCTCTAGACTGAAGATAATAATACCTATATCTTATGACTGTGAAACCTAAATAAGATCATGTATGAAATAGGAGTGACAAAAATAAATAGAAAAGTAGATGTGGTGTGACTTAATGGGTTTACAGTTTATGATTTAAGGTCAAAGAATTCAGTCTGTTTGCTTTTGAAGTGGGGGTCTGTTTTTCCAAACAGAAGTCATTTAAACATATGTAAGGATCTGTGGATACAAAGAAACAATGATACGAATTAATAAAGTATACTACACTTTAGGTTTTAATGACCTACTTGTAGACATTCCAATTAGATTCAAGTAACTTCTCTTCTTGATTATTGCATATTTTTCTCTTTGCCTCAAGGATGTCCAGTATTGGATTTGATTCCAGTGACTTCTGTTGAGATCACATCTCTTGATTATCCTAACAGTTATCTCAACATGCTAAATTACACTTGGACTTTTTATTCCACATCAGTAAATAAAATGAAGGCCATGACTAAAGACTTTATAACAGAAGAATCTTTGAACTGTGATTGGGATTACATAATATTTATGATAGACCATATCAGCCATCAATATTACTTTGTAAATTGATCTTTCTTAAATGGCCTACACTAACTGGCACCAAGTATTTATATAATGAATACACATGTAAAACATGACCTACATTGGCCTTGGGAACAATAGCATTTGTTGTCAGTGATTTCTTATCAGATCCTTCATCAGAATCCCAGAGCATTATTGAGCACAGTTGGATAAGCATGAGATCACACTCACTGGATCTTGATTCCTTCCCATTCCTGGCTTGTCTTGACTTTTTAGTCCAAAAATTCCTATCTCATTTAACCATTAGTTGGCACTCTTGTTTTTCTCCAAATGCCATATGTTTTAAAGTGTTTTGTTTCCTAAATGGCATTTTTAGATGGTAACTTTTTTGAAAATGTATTTACTCAATGTTACCAGTATCAGGTTTTATACTCATAGTAGAGGTGGCCCTTTTTAGACCTCAGATAAATTAAAGTGGGGAAAAGCCCTGTTAGCCAGAATAATCTTTACTGATGAGTGGTGCTGAGGACTAAGAAATTAATGGTTGGAGGTGCTGGGAGTCAAACTCAGGGCCTTGTACATGGGAAGCACCTGTCTACCACTGAGCTACACTCACTTACCAAGTTTGAATAATCTTTAGAAATGTATTGGTCATATGGTGTCTGTCATGCTTGAGCATTTGGCAGTATTCCATCATGAGACTGACTCATAGAGGGAAACTTTTTTGAAACATTTTGTAATCGAGTATTGCATCAACTTCTCTAGTTTACTCTTAGTTCTGCCACTTAGGACACCATTAAAATCCATTTATTGCAGAGGTCAAGAGGAGGATTTTGATGCTTTCTTTTTCCAGGGACCTTGACCCCTCCTATGATAGTCCCAGATTTATAACACCAATAAGTTCAGAATTTTTCTTTGAAGTTCCAAAGCTGCCTAACTTTCCTATCAGTAAGTATGGCTCTTATTAGATTATAAAGCAATTGGAGTATGGAGGAGGGGAAGATTTATAAGTTCAAGCTATTGGTTTTCCTTAAGATTAAACGTGGGTCTGCATAGCACCATACTCTTCAACCCTAATTCCTGTCAATACCCTTTCACCAAAGACCCTAGAAATGTACCTGTAGTTGAACAAATTGCATTTAGCACTCATTGCAGACAGGGAGTGTACACACCGTGGAAAACCACGGGGTATCTCAGTAAGAAGGTGTTAGAAAAACCTATTATAGAGTTAGAGCTTTGGGTAATTTTGGAGGGGGTCTAAGGAAATGGACTTTGTTCTGAATTGGTTTCTGTCAGGAAGTAGAGCAATTTTATGATCTCTATCTCAGTCAAAAGGAGGCCTGACTAGAGTAAGGATAAAACTGTAACTGGTAAAGCAGTAACAGTTCCTCATTTTAGCCAAGAGAGGAAGGAGAGTGGTATTTTGGTGGTTGCACACAGCCGTTTTTTGTCTTACCTTATCATAGACTAGCACCATCCTGTCTGCTGTTGATGTCCTGTGAGACAGTGTATGTCCAGCAGGAAAATAACATGGTCCAGCTACGAGCATCAGACCAGGTTCTCTGTATGTCAGGGACTGCTTTTCTCTTTCTCACTCTTTAATATTCTCCAAACTGGTAACATCATTCCTCTTTAAAAGCTCAGATTAATCAAAATTTCAGGGGTGTCAAATGATTACAAATGAGACAACCTGAATTTCTGTAATGAGCCTGTGTAATTCTATATAACAGTGAAGGGATTTGCATTTATTTGTGAGCTCACACAATTTTACTTCAATGAACCATGCAATTTCTGTAAAGATTTTGGACCTAATGAATATAGACCGTTGTTGCTACTCTCCTGGCTTCCCGGTTAGCTAGGCTATCACCCCATTCAAGCTGCTATAACAAATACCAGAGACTGAGGGGTTTCCAAACAACAAATATTTATTTCTCACAGTATGGAGGCTGGGAAGTCCAGGATCCAGGTGCCAGCAGATTTGGTGCCTGCTGAGGGCTCACTTTCTGGTTCTTAGGCGCAGCCCATTCTCACTGGGTCTTCACATGGAGGAAGAGGCCTCTAACCAAGCACATTCTGTCTCAAGTTTCACTTCCTCAATCATTCAAATGCTACCTTACCTGAGACCTCCTCTATCATACAATCCAAATAGCCTTCCTTAACATTTTCTTCTAGGGATTGATCATGGCCTAATGGAGTATTATCTTTCATTCATTTATAATTTGTCTCTTCTACCAGAATTAAAATTTCCTGGCAACGGAACTTTGTCTCTTTTGTTCTTGCTGTATCCTCAATGTCTAAAGCACTGCTTGACAGAAAACATTTGATTTTTAAAAGAAGAAGTGGAAAAAATGGCCCTGAATGAGGGAAGAGCTTGGTAACTTAGGGAACTGTCAGAGGTCAGAGTGACTAGAGATTGAGCAAGGACAGACTAGAATGAAGTGGGGTGGTGGAGCAGAGAGGCTTTCTCCAATTGTGCAGCTCAGGCTATGATAGTGAGTTTGGATTTTATTCCAGTTCAATAGGAGATCATCACAAGTTTTGACAGGGGAGTAATTTGAAGGCTCATCTGCAGTGACAAAGTGAATTGTGTCTACAGTTATGAGGCTCTTGTCTACACCTGCACTGTCCAATCCGTGTTGCTATTTAAATGTAAATTAGTTAAAATGAAGTAAAATGTGACAATACCAACATTTCAAGTGCTCCGTAGCTACATGTAGTGAGTGACTACCATATTGGACAACAAAGATATAGAAAGCTCCATCACTGCAGAAAGTTCTATTGCACTGTTTTAGACAATAGGTGATGTTGCTTTAGAGGAGGATAAAATAATGGAATGCAAGTGAAGTAGACAGATCTGGAGATAGAATGGAGAGGATTTCCTGATGGATTGAATATGGAATTCAGTATGCAAATCAAGAATGACTCTTAGGTTTATGATGTGCGACATTGGAGGAAGCATTTGTGGAGATGGAAAATATGACAGGGAGAAAAAGATTTATAGAGAGATATCTGTTTGGGCCATGCTAAAAACATTGCTCTGATATATCCAGATTGAGTTGCCACTAGTTAGCTAGAGATAGAACTCTTGAGCTAGCGGAGGATTTGGAGCTATAGATATCAATTTGGGACTTTTCAGTTTCTCACTAATTTAGTTATCCTTTCTCCTACATCGTCTATCTTCTCTATCATTCTCATCAGTTTCAAACATGTTCTAATATTATCTATGATTTAAAACAAACGAAAACTAATGTAAGTCAGCGATTATCCCATTTCTCTGCTTCCTTTTATAGCAAAATTTCTTACTTTTTAAAGGGTTGATGGATTTAGGAAGTTTATGGGATCAATGGCTTAGAAGGTCATGGTGAGATTAAATAATTATAGCAAAGAAATATTAATAGACTTAGAGAGGAGGTGGTGATTTAGAAAGTGGGATGTTTGAACTAATTCCAGAGGTGTCAAATGATTACAAATTCAGAGCAGCGATAGTAAAGAATTAAAGGATAAAAGGAATCATAGTACCATAGTACTAGCCGAGTCTCACAAGTTCTTTACAGTTGGTGTGCAATGTGGTTACTAAATATTTTGAATATCCCCCTTGGTCAAACACAAATTTAAGGAACATTGGCAAACTAGAGTGCATCCAAAGAGCATAATAAGCAGGATGTAGAAGGGTGTGGACATCCTGGGCATGTTTACCTTGGAGAAGAGAGAAGACAGAAGGATCATAATTCTTCTTTTTAAATATACATGGAATTCTCATGGACAGGCTGTCAGGCCATGTACAAGACTTGTTCTGTTTAATATTATCTAATACCTTATTAAATATTTACCATTATCCAGGCATAGTCCTAATAACTTAGAACTAAGACCCAATCTCATGAAGATGAAAATTCTTAATCTTTTAACAATCTTATGTAGGTTGGTTACATTATCTTCATTTTAAATATGAGACAACCAAGTCACAAAACTGTTAAATAAATTGCCTCCAGTGACATAGCTAATAAGTAGAAAACGTAGGACTCAACTGAAGCACTCTTTGTTCTTGGCCACTGTTCTAACCACGTGGTAGTCATCACACTGATGCCTTTTGACACAAGGAGAGAAAGAACAGTCTAGAAATTAGATCAGTTTAAAAGGAGAAAATGCTGATAAGTTCCAGGTCATATCTTCGAGACGAGTATTATATGTTTTGGATTATTTTAGAGGAAACTCTGTATTAGGTGTAATGTTCAGCTTAATAATCTAGGAGCCTGTATTTAAACTAGCCCCTTTTCCAGCCACCTGTCTTCAACCTACAGGCTTTATCAATATGTTTTCTGTATTTCTGTCTAAGTCATCAATGAAATACCATATTCAGTGGAACCAAAGATAGAATCATTTCCTTACCATTTAGACCTTTCCTCCAGGTTAACATTTCTTGTATTGTTATTTAATCACCTGTGGAACTTCCTAGCCACATAATTATCTATGTACCATTTGCTATCTGTTCACAGGGACATCATAGGCACTTTATTAAGTGCTTCGCTGAAGTCAAGGTTCATTAAGTTCATCCCATTTCCCCTAGCCACCATCTAATTAGCTCTTTTAAAAAATGAAATTAGGTTAATTTAATGTGGCATGTTAAGGATCCCATGTTGCCTTCTCATGACCACTGATTCCTCTTCCAAGTGTTCAAAAACCATCTGTCTAATAATTTGCTGTAAAAATTTTGCTGAGGTTTATTTTTGTTTAACAAATATGTATAATACTTTGTAAATACCAATTGATTTAATCCTATGCAAATATTGTTTTGTTTTTTGTTTTTTTTTTTTGAGACGGAGTCTCGCTCTTTCACCCAGGCTGGAGTGCAGTGGTGCGCTCTCAGCTCACTGCAGGCTCTGCCCCCCCGGGGTTCATGCCATTCTCCTGCCTCAGCCTCCCGCGTAGCTGGGACTACAGGCGCCCGCCACCTCGCCCGGCTAATTTTTTGTATTTTTTAGTAGAGACGGGGTTTCTCCGTGTTAGGCAGGATGGTCTCGATCTCCTGACCTCGTGATCTGCCCGCCTCGGCCTCCCAAAGTGCTGGGATTATAGGTGTGAGCCACCGTGCCCGGCAAATATTGTTTTTATCTACATTTTGCAGATGAGAATACTGAGGCACAGACAGAGATTGAATAACTTGCCATATAGTTAATATGGCAGGTTATTACGGAGTTATTATCTCCATTTTGCAGATGAGATTATCGAAGCACAGAGAGAGGTTGAGTAGCTTGCCATATAGTTAATAAGGGACAGAGTTGGTTCAAACTAGCAGTTTGGTTTTAGAATCTGTGGTTGTAAGCACTAAGCTCTGTCCCTTCACTGACAGTACTTTGGAAACCCCTATGCCTCTGTTTTCTCTGTCTCCTACCTACTGCCTTATGCTCCCAAACATCCTTTTTGAAAAACAGAGTAATAGTTTCCTGTTGGGAACAGGCCCCCCAAAATCTGGCCATGAACTGGCCCCAAAACAAAATCTCTGCAGCACTGTGACATGTTTGTGATGGCCATGACGCCCACACTGGAAGGTTTTGAGTTTACTGGAATGACGGCAAGGAACACCTGGCCCACCCAGGGCAGAAAACCGCTTAAAGGCGTTCTTAAACCACAAACAATAGCATGAGCGATATGTGCCTTAAGGACATGCTCCTACTGCAGATAACTAGCCAAACCCATCCCTTTATTTCAGCCCATCCCTTTGTTTCCTACAAGGAATACTTTTAGTTAATCTATAATCTATAGAAAAAATGCTTATCACTGGCTTGCTGTTAATAAATACGTGGGTAAATCTCTGTTCGAGGCTCTCAGCTCCGAACACTGTGAGACCCCTGATTTCCCACTCCACACCTCTATATTTCTGTGTGTGTGTGTCTTTAATTCCTCTAGCACCGCTGGGTTAGGGTCTCCCTGACTGAGCTGGTCTCGGCATTTTCCCATTTCCGTTATTTTAAAACTTCCAGGTTATTTGTTGGTTCTACCCAGAACCCCTTTACTTGAAACGAGAGCATCTTCCATTCCACCAGATATAGCTGCTTTGAGGATACAGACGATGTAGAGATTAACTATTCCCCTCCTTTCTTTCTCGGATTTCTGAGATACCATTATCATGAAGACAAATCAATAGTGTTTCATTGTTTTATTTTAGGAGAACTTAAATGTACAGCAAATGTCCTGTTACTATCAGGACCACCTTTGTGCCAACTTCTGTGTTTCTGAATTTTAAAAGAATCATTATTGTGTTTTCAAGCAGCTTGTCCCATTACTTTTGTGTCTCTGTCCAGTTATCTTCACGCAAATGCCCTTTTTCTCCCCCATCCTTAGGATAACAGATTGCCACACAAGTGTGTACCATTTTTTCTGTCAGGCCTTTCCCTTTGATCTTTTAAAAGCTATACTCTTCCATCATGGCACTCCAATCATGAGTTCCATCTTACAAATCTTGATCTTGTATTCCTGATAATCATTCTTTTGTTAATATCAACAGTTTGGAATTTAATGTTACCTCTTTGTCCTCTTTCAGTTATGTCATTGCACAGAAAAAGTACTTTAATTATCAAATATGTCTTTCATTGCAGCTCATTTACGTGGCTCCAAGAAAGAGTTTATCTTGATATCCAGTGTTGCTTACCTGACTGTGCATATTAAGACCCAATTTCCTATCCGTGGTAAGTAATTGCATTAAGATATTTATTAAAGCAGATACTGCATAAGCTTTGAAGTAGAACCTGCGGTCCATTGGTTTAAGGGTCACTAGTAGTCTCCCTACTAAAAAAAAAAAAGGATATCTTCATTTCAAACCATTCCTTAAGGCATAATACTGGTAGTTCCAAATGACTCATCTGAGGTAATAAAGTTAATTTGTGTATGTGCATTTATTATTTTTAAGAAATAATGATAAACACAAAAGTCAGTCATTTGCTATTTCAATGATCCATTGGGGACATTCAAGCCAAAACAGAGTTTGTTGTATTTCCATGTCTCTCTTACCACAACTCTTCTACCAAGTAGCTATCCCTCACCCTCATAAAGTTTCCAGAAGAGAATAGATTAGCTGAACATGTACTAACTTCTCTGAATAAAATAGAAACAAACTTAATGATTTTCTACTTATCCAATCTACTTTTAAGCCATAACTTCATCAGTTGTGCTTAAGATTTAAAAACCTAATTAATATGTTAGTTTATGCTCCCGCTGATATAGTCTTCATCTTGCAAATGAATGAACATATTAGGTGAATGAAACTTTCTGTCCTTCAACAATACACATACCATTAATTAAAAACCTAATTAATTTGTTAGTAGGAGGTTCTCTTGATTACAGTGTAATTCAGGTGGAATTCTAATGACCGACCTTCAGTGAAATGTCCTTCTTGACATCACTTTGTCTTTTTTAAGACAGGGGAATGAATGGGCTCTTTGAAGAGTCCTTGATTTGAGCCATAGACTAGTCCTTGATTTGAGCCTCATCATTCTGTAGGTGAGACTTTGAATAGTTTAAGGCATGCTCATCTAATTGACCTTTCTGTCTCCATTGCTTTTATCCTTCCATATTTCATCTCTAAATTGACCCTTCATTCTCACAGTAAAAATATTTATATTGCCTCATTTCTTTAAGTCTTCCTTTTTTTGCAGATTGGATACTAATAAAATATTGCTGTTACACATGTGTACAAACAGCCCAAAGGTCTAAGATTGAGCATATAATGTGGATTAAAATCCACCCTCAACAGTGAAAACAGTTTTGAGTAAATAACTTTTTTTTCTAAGATCTTGGATAGTCTTTTGAGGAGCTTGCATGATTTTTGGCATATATATTTAAAAGGAGAAGAGAATTGATGTTTTATACATATCTGAAAAGGAAGTAGAAATGAGTTTTAACATAATATTGAATAAACAACACAAATCCACTGTGCTAGAAACTTTTTGTTTTAAATACATGTCTGGGATGAAATAGAAATCTCCAGTAAATAATTATATAAATGAGCATGTATCTTAATTCTCAAACTTTTATGTATATTTAAGAAAATTCATACTTAAAAACATCTCTTGGTTTTTAGCTACTAAAATTATTTCCTGGAGAATTTCTTTTTAAATTTGAGAATGGAATAAACACAATGCTAGAAATTTTCCTTATACGTCTTCTTTATATATATGTTGTATTTTGAATACATGTAGTGTAAAGTGTTTTGATAAGTCTAGACATCTGTTACACTGGTATAACACAAATAATGCCACAGAAAGAACAATGACCAATAATTTCATCATTATGTGCAATATTTTTATTTTAAAAATCAGTTTATGTTTTGAGTATACTAAAGATGCATATATTAATACTTTAGTTAACTTTATTGATCTTCTCATTTTAAAAGCAGTGCAAGAAAAGATAAGTCTCATCTCTTGATCAGAATCCTAGTTTTGAACCTATGAAAGAAACGCCTCCATTCTGAAATTTTAATAGACTTTTATAACTACTTTTATATAATGTTTTGTTATTACTTTTCTAAGGGATAACAATAGAAAACAATACAGGAAGTTGGCCAACCCAAGACAAATGTAGCATTCCAGCTGTTGACCAATTTCTAATGGAAAATTCGGACAGAAATACAAACGTGCCGCCAGCCATGCTTGGAGAGCCTAGGTTGGTTGGTAGCTGTGCTGCACCTGCCATGTCATGACCCTGGCTGGTTAGTCTGCAGCACCCAGACGACGTTATTGCAGAGGCTCCCCGGCCACAAAACAGTGGGTCCTGGCATCAGTGCATTCTGACTTTAGGTCTGTGCCTGTGCCTGTGCCTGTGGTGCAGGGTCTCTGAGACTGCTTGTTCAAGGGCTCACAGTGGGTGTACCCATCTGCTCTCCCTATGTCACAAGAAACATTACAGTTTATGCTCCCACTGACATAGTCTTCATCTTGCAAATGAATGAACATATTAGGTGAATGAAACTTTCTGTCCTTCAAAAATACACATACCACTAATAGTTTTTCATTTTAAAAGCTGCTTTCTCCTTCCAGCTCTTTTTTAAAATAAGTAACTAACAATTCTCCCCCTCTCTTTCCTCATCTGTAAAATGGAGACAATGATGTCTTAACATGTGTGCACCAGCTTCTGAACATAGCACCTAGAGCCTGGAGTTGCTAAATGGTGGGTCTCCTTCCTCCTTGCTCTCCTCTACTGACTGGTCATCATACCTGCTCCCAAAATAAATATAGAAAGTTTTGAAAAATTTTAAAGAATGCTCTCGGAAAGAAAATTTTTTCTTTGATTTCAGCTGAATCTTGTCTCAGTGTGATATTGAGACATTATCTGAAAATTCCTTCCTCAGTTTAAAAGTTGCTCAGTATTAAAATTCCGATATTTCTAATATTGGTCTCCCGGAAGCAGTGAGATGGTTGAGAACATCGCATAATGTCCCATAGCCAAATGATTAGACATAATGTTTTCAGTGTCTTCAAAGTAGCAGATCCTTCTATCTGCTCAAATAACTTTGTGAGCAGGACCCTTCAGTGAATCAAAACCTCATTTTCTTTATCATCCCCTAAGTTTACTCTTGAATAGGTAAATCACAAGAAGTCATCCTTATAAGGCAATTTTCAGACTTTCATGTGTTCAAAATTATGTGGGGAGTTTGTAATCAAATTTTAGAATCATAATCTTGAATTTTGATTTGATGAGTTGTGTCAGATTCTAAATTTTTAAGGCAATGCCAGACTTAATGCATAGTGCCTAGACATTTCTTTGAAAACCGTTGTACAGGGAGTAAATATAACTTTCAGAATATCTTTCAGAGACCATTATATAAGTGTATAACATCTAGTGTTATAATTGTAATAATGCACAGAATCATTATCTTCAAGCATCATGAATCTTAAAAATCATATTTCGTTCGCCAGGCACGGTGGCTCATGCCTGTAATCCCAGCACTTTGAGAGGCCAAGGCAGGCGGATCATGAGGTCAGGAGATCGAGACCATCCTGGCTAACACGGTGAAACCCCGTCTCTACTAAAAATAAAAAAAATTTTTTAAAAAAATTAGCCAGGCATGGTGGTGGGCGCCTGTAGTCCCAGCTACTCGGGAGGCTGAGGCAGGAGAATGGTGTGAACCCGAGAGGCAGAGCTTGCAGTGAGCCTAAATTGCGCCACTGCACTCCAGCCTGGGTGACAGAATGAGATTCCGTCTCAAAAAAAAAAAAAAAAATCATATTTTGTTTAGTATTGTGAAGGAAAGAAAATATATACATTAAAAATTTTCTCAAGGATTACAGTTATTGAGAGAAATCCCTATTTTCCAAGAATTCAAGATAATAAAAAATTTTAATATAGATTAGAAATGTAGGCTGGGCATGGTGGCTCACTCCTGTAATCCTAGCACTTTGGGAAGTGAAGACAGGAGGATCACTTGGGGCTGGGAGTTTGAGATCAGCCTGGGCAACATAGCAAGACCTCCATCTCTACAAAATACTAAAAAAAATTAGCTGGGCATAGTGGTGTGGGCTTGTAGTCCCAGCAAATCAGGAGGCTGAAGACAGAATCACTTCAGCCCAGAGTTCGAGGCTGCAGTGAGGTATGATCATACCGGTGTACTCCAGCTTGGTGATAGTGCAGTACCATATCTCTAATTTTAAAAAGAACAAAAAGAAATGTAAAATAATATATTTTTAGTAATCATGAAAAATGACTATGACCTCATTAAAAGAAATGTCAATTTCCTCACTCCCTTATGACAGATACTGTCACAGACAACCTGGTAACAGAAAGAAGTTACCTCTGGAACATGGGAAGCAGTGATTTGATACCAGTGAAACCTGTCTATACTCACCCTGGCTTTTCGCAATTTTGTCCTCACGATGATCTATCGTGTTGCATCTGGAAAAACATATTGAATTTGGTCAGTATGGGTAACTCTTCTATATTTTGAACCTTTGCCATACAACTTAGTATCTTTCATCTTGCTGAGAAGTGCTACACATACATCTGAAGTTAAATAATTACTTCAAAACTTCCTTATATTTATGCCACTTTCTCTAAAAGTTAAATTATCTGTATAAACATATACTTTGATGGGTCTTTAATTGATGGAGGTCTACAGAAGATTTCAAAGAAATTAATTGTTAATTTTGATTCTTTTCCTACGAAGTTACTCCAAATACTTAGGAATTTGAAGCATCAGATGTTCAATTTTCTATACTTTCATGACCTAGTAAAATCCTGTTCTTGTTTCATGGTTACTTAAACTAAAGCTAATGTGAAAACTGGATGAGGAATTGTTAGTCTGGCTCTGTCATGTAGTAGTCATGTGATCTTGGGCAGGGTATTTAACTTTCCTGTGCCTCAGCTTTATTATTAATAGAAAGGAATAATAGTACCCTGCCCACCTACTTAGCACAGGTGAACGTTCAGTGAGAAAGCATACTGCAGGAAGTGTAACTAAGACTTCTCCACTCTCAAGCCCATGCCTTTCCATGGACTCACAGGGTTCTGTAACCAGTTTCTACATTCTTTAACTGTTCCTCTGCCGGTAGCCTCACCTCCCTTTTGCTGTCTTTTCAATGCTTCCATCCTGCAAACCATTAATCATAGCTCAGCCCATCATTTGCTTTCTGTTCTTTTATAACCAAGTCAGCAAGAACATTTAGAACAGTGCTTCTTAATCTTGGCTGTACAGTATAATCTCTGGGTTGCTTAAAACACGCACACACGCACACACACACACACACACACACACACACACACAGACACACGTAGGCCAGGTTGCATTTTGGACCAATTAAGTCACAATCTCAGGAATGGAGAGTTGGCATCAGCATTCACCCTCTCCTTAACTTGCTTTATGCATTTGATGTTAATTAAACTTATATTGAAATAATTTTAGATTCACATGCAGTTTAAGAAATAATACAAGTACCCAATATACTCTTTACCTAGATTTCCCCCACTGGTAATATCTTATAGGATATTGATACAATCAAGATACAGAGCATTTCTATCACCCCAGAGATTCTTAGCATTGCCTTTTTTTTTTTTTTTGAGACGGAGTCTTTCTGTCACCCAGGCTGGAGTGCAGTGGCACCATCTTGGCTCACTGCAACCTCTGCCTCCAGGGTTCAAGCAATTCTCCTCTCTCAGCCTCCCGAGTAGCTGAGACTACAGGTGCATGCCACCATGCCTGGCTAAGTTTTTGTATTTTTAGTAGAGACGGGGTTTCACCATATTGGTCAGGTTTGTCAGGTTGGTCTCGAACTCCTGACCTCAGGTGATCCACCCACCTCGGCCTCCCAAAGTGTTGCCCTTTTATAGCAAAACCCACTTCACCCTTTCCCAGACCACTGGCAACCACTAATCTATTCTCTATTTCTAGAATTTTGTTATTTCAAGAGTATTATATAAATGGAGCTGCATAGTATGTAACCTTTTGGGATTGACTTTTTCTACTCAGCACTTGGAGATTTATCCAAGTTGTATTGTGCTTGTTCAATAGTTCTTTCCTTTTGATAGTTCATTCCTTTTAATACATAAATAGTATTCCATGGTATGAATGTACCACAGTTTGTTTAATGGTTCTTCTGTCAAAGCATATCTAGGTTGTTTCCAGCTCTGGGCTATTACAAATACAGCTCCTGTGGAAATTTGTGTACAAATTTTTGTGTGGACATGTGTTTTCATTTCGGTGGGATAAATGCCCAAGAGTATAATTTCTGGGTTATATGGAAATTGCATATTTAGTTTTGTAATAAATGAAGCTGTTTTTCCATGGTAGTTTTACCATTTTATATTCCCACCAGCAATGTGTGAGTGACCTGGTTTTTCTGCATTCTCACTAGCATTTGCCATTGTCATTCTTTTTTTAAAAAATGTTAGCCATTCTGATAGGTGTGTAGTGGTAGTGATATCTTATTGTATTTAACTAATGGCTAATGGTATCTAACCATGTTTCATTTACTTACTTAACATTTTTTAACCTCTTCAGTGACAAGCCTTTTCATATCTTTAGCCTATTTTCTAGTTGAATTGTTTTCTTACTGTGTGGAGTTTGAGGATTCTTTATATATTCTAGCCACTAATCCTTTGCCAAATATGTGGTTTGTAAATATTCCTCCCAGTCTTAGCTTGTGTCTTTATCCTCTTAACAGAGTCTTTCACAAGGCAAAAATTTTAATTTAGATGAAGTCCAATTGCTCCATTAAAAAAAAAAAAAGAAAAAGAAAAGAAAAGAAAAGAAAAGAAAGCTTCTCCTTTTAGTGTCAAGTCTAAGCATTCTTTGTCCATCCCTAGATTTTTTCCTTTGCTCTTCCTAAAAGTTCTATAGCCTTAGCCTTACACTTTACATTTAACTTTATAATCCTTTTGCAGTTAATTTTTGTATAATGTGTAAGGTTTAGGTTGAGGTTTCTTTCTTTCTCTTTCTCTTTCTCTCTCTCCTTTCCTTTTTTTTTTTTTTTTTTGTGGTCTAAGGGATATCCAGTTGCTTTAACACCATCTGTTGAATTGCTTTTGTGCCTTTGCCATAAATAAAGTGAGCATATTTGTGTGGATTTATTTCTGGGATCTTTTTTCTGTTGAGCTATGTGTCTATCCTTTCACATACTACTACATATTACTGTAGCTACATAGTAGGCTTTATCTGGAAAAGTGATTTCTTCCAATGTATTCTTGGTGAAGATTGTTTTAGATATGCTAAGGTCTGTGCTTTCTCACATAAATTTTAAAATAAGCTTGCTATGTCTACAACAACCCTTGCTGTGATTTTGATAGAAATTGCATTAAAGCTATAGCTCAGTTTGGGGAGAATTCACATATTTACTATGTGAGTCTTCCAATCCATGAACAATATGCCTCTCCACTTATTTAGATCTTTGATTTCTGTCTCCAGAATTTTGCAACGCTCAGCATACAGATCTTGTACGTTTTGCTAAGTGTATACCTAAGTATTGCATTGTCTTCATTGTGACTGTAAATGGTATTTTGTTTGGGTTCAACATGAAATGCGATTGACTTCTTTGTGTTGACTTTATATCCTGGTCTTTCCTGAACCTAGCATTGGTATTTTATAAATTACTCCTGGAAATTTTAATGTGCAGCCAAGGTTAAGAAGCATTTTTCTAGACAAAGACCAGTGGTGATATTTAGTGCCCTTAAAATCCTATGGTTTCCAATTTCAGTACCATTTAGCAATCCTTGGGTGTATGCCTGAATGGTTCTGTCTTCTAATATCCACAATCGTCATTACAACTGTTCCCCCTTCTTTTCAGCCCTTCTTTCCTTACTTTCTTATCTTGATCCTTTTTCCTGTTCTCCTAGGACTTTGCTTCCTACTTAACACCACCTGATATCAACAGTAACATAAGATTTTGTTTGTCTTCCCTCTAAGAATTTAGTAACTTATCTATATCTGTACCTGTTCATTTCTTTTCACTGGGAAGAGTGAGAGATGACTTTTTTCCCATTAAAGACAAGACATTTCCCACCTGTAATTTCCAGCATCATTACCTTTATGTGAATATTTGGGCATACTTCTTTCATGTATTTCCTGTACTAGTCGTTTGTATTTAAGTAGTTGTAATAATATACCTATTGTAAGTTTTATTTTATTGTACATTTTCATTTATGATTGTCAGCATTGCTTCATAATGTTAAAGACTTTTAAAATATAATTTTAATGGATACACGGTAGCCTTTCCACAATTCATATAAAAATGGATTGTTTCCTTTTTAAAAAAAAATTTAAATAATGCTGGATTGACTATCCTTGTATATATACTTTTTTTCCAGGTCTAGGATTGCCTTAAAATAAACTTCCCAGAAGTAGACTTGCTAGATTTAGGGTAAGAATATTTTAAAGATTCTTGACATAGTTCTAAATTATAAACATAGCGGGGTGGACTGTAAGTTGATACATCCTTTTTTGTCTTTTCAAAAATCAGGCAATGTAGCAATCGTTGCTAGTTTTTAAAGTACATGCTTCATGGCCCAGCAATTCTACTTTCCAGGAATAATGGCACAACTGCACAGATTTATTATCTGGAATGCTTGATGCAGCTCTTAAGCAAAAAACAGAAAATAGTCTAAATGTTCATCAGTGGGATTTAATCAATTGTGATACATTCATTAACTGAATGATATGAGTTGATGTGATCATAATCTAATAAGTGAAAAAAATCAGAATAAGAAAAGCAGTTGGTAGGCTGGACACTCTATGCCTGTAATCCCAGCACTTTGGGAGGCAGAGGGGGGTGGATCACCTGAGGTCAGGAGTTCAAGACCAGCCTGGCCAACATGGTGAAACACCGTCTATACTAAAAATAGAAAAATTAGCAGGGCATAATGGTGGGCTCCTGTAATCCCAGCTACTCGGGACACTGAGGCAGGAGAATCACTTGAACCCAGAAGGTGGAGGTGGAGGTTGCAGTAAGCCGAGATCGTGCCACTGCACTCCAGCCTGGGTGACAGAGCAAGACTCCAAAAAAAAAAAGAGAGAGAGAGAAGAGAAAAGCCAGCTGCTTGTTAAAAAACGTATGTTGGCAGAGGGAAAACGGTTTAGCTCAAGAAAATTTGGCAGAAAGTGAAATGATAGAGCAATGATTATCTGCAAAGGCAGCATAGCATAAGATTTGGATGTGCATAGGCAGGTGAGTAGGAAAATACTTTATACTTCAAAGAGTTTATACAATTTTATTAAGAACAGTAAAAATAAAGAACAAATCATTGAAATAAATGATCCAGGATAGCAGATAGGCTGAAACATTAAAGTATGTAAACGTCTGAATCAAAATATAATAAAACAGCATGGGAAAACAAACGTGTGTGTGTGTGCATGTGCGTGTGCATGTGTGTGTGTGTATGTGTGTGTATTACACACAGACACATAAACCCACATTGTTTATATATAAACACATTATGGTGATAAGATAAAAATGTGAATGTTTAAATACATAATATATCAATATATTTTATGATATATCTGGGAAGAAAGAATAAATATAAAAATATGTATTAGATATAAAAATACTTGAAAAGTTTAAAGTACTACAAATGTGATTCTTCCCCATTCCTCACATGATGAAGTCGAAGAAGGAAGAGAGTTATATTTTCTCCACTGTCACTTCAGATTCAACAAGGTGATGTCCTAGAGGCACATGGAAAAAGGGCAGATGTATTTTTAAAAACTGATTATGGATGAGAAACCAAGAGCTTCACATCTGAGTGTAGGGCATATGTTCCTATTGTCCTGGGAGGATATGATAATACCTGGAGCAAACTGGTAACATATAAATTGAGCTGATCCCTTTTGAGTAATAGGTAGCATTTTCAGGAAGACTTCATTAATCACAGCATTTAAAAAAGTAATGTTGGCCAGGTGCAGGGCTCACACCTATAATCTCAACACTTTGGGAGGCTGAGGCAAAAGGATCATTTGAGGCCAGGAGTTTGAGACCAGCTCAGGCAAAATAGCAAGATCTCATCTCCAAAAGAAAAAAAAAAGAATTAGCCGGATGTGATGGTGCATGCCAGTAGTATTATACTAGTTAGTTAGGAGGCTTAGGAGGAGGCAGGATCATTTGAGCCAGGAGTTAGAGTCTACAGTGAGCTACTACTGCACTACTGCGCTCTAGCCTGGATGACAGAGTGAGACTTTGTTTCAAAAGGAGCAGCGGTTACTGTTAGGTCAAAGTAGCTATTTCTAGAGCCGTCACTGAAGAGCAAACAACATAGACAATATTAACATCAATCCTATAGACTAAATGGTGTTTACCTTTCTCTTTAACATCCTTTTTAATTAGGAGAGTTTTCATTACTAATCTGGTGCCAGAGGAAGATGATAAAATAAATTGACTTTACATGTATGACTGCTGGATGGGGAACAACTGAACTTCACAGTGAGTATATGTATCACCTCCTCCAACGTTAGAATCCAAACAAATATATGTGACATCTAAGTGTACCCTGTTTATTCACTTTCAGTTTTTCTCTATTTTTAATACAAATAATGGTGGGAAAAGTCTTTTAAAATAATGGATCTAAAGGTGAGTTCCTGGGTTTTACGTCATTATATTCATGAATACCAGTTTATTGATACTTACAAAAAGATGTATTGAAGAATATCTAGTGATTTTATTACCTAATATTTGTAAGTCTCATTTCTATGTAATTACTCTCCAATTGTACTGTAAACATACACAAACTCAGACACACATACACAATTGTTTTTATAACAGTGAAAACTCATACTTGAAGGTATCAGCCAATTTCTAGCGATGTGAGGCATTTTTCGGAAATGATGGATTGGTATGAATGGTAAATGGGTGGAAAAGATTATGTGAAAATAACTAGCCCATGTGAAGGTCAACCCATGAGTTTGGTTTCACTTCTACTGTATTGTACAACTGAGTTAACAAGTTACAAATATCCAATAGACTAGAGTAAATCAGAATGTAGTTTCCATTGTCAACCTCTAAACATGATGTTTATTCGGCAAAATCAAGTCAAAAGAATGAGATCACAATGAAACCAAGGGAATCAAGTATAGGCTTAACATTTAAAAATGAATTGTATTGATCGCATCATCAAAAACTGATTTAGGTCTAAACTTCTTTTTCCTTCTATGAAGTGATACTATTTTTCTCTCATCCTAGAACTGTAGTGAAGATAAAAAGAATCCATACAAAATAGTTTTTGGTGTTTCTGTTGTATAAGCTAAAGTCGAATAATATTAGGTCTTTACAAATCACCTAACAACATCATTACAGTGCTCAGAGAGAAAAATGGTGGGATTCACCCCAAGAGTCTGTCTATATATAGGGCAATCCCTGTTTTAGCCTTTAAAAGCATTTGCCTAGGTTTATATGTGTTTTTATTATTTTTGTGCTAGAGGATGAATTTTCTAACGTGGTATAGCAGGCAAAGGTACCTCTTGGCAAAGCTACCAGGGTATGGATATTTAAAAACACCAACATATTCAGAAGAGCTGCAGGATCATCTTCCTGCATGTTAATTCAAGGATTGCATTGATGAGTCTGGGAGTTTTCTTTTGAGTATGTCTCACAAACTGGCATTTGCTGATTCATAAAGAGGTATAGATGCATGGTAGTTTTAAAAAGAAAGGCAAGAAGAATACATACATTGTTAAGTTACCTTAAAAACAAATGAACCATAATTACTAATTTGATAGTTGAAGTGAACTCAGTTCTCAAAAGGAACTATTCATTACTTGGATGAATTATGTGTAATTGCTGATATTCAATGGCTTTTGACCTACAAACATGATCATTTCTTTTTTTTTTTTTTTTTTGAGATGGAGTCTTGCACCGTCTCCCGGGCTGGAGTACAATGGCGCCATCTCAGCTCACTGCAACCTCCGCCTCCTGGGTTCACGTGATTCTCGTGCCTCAGTGTCCCGAGTAGCTGGAATTACAGGCACACACCACCACACCCAGCTAATTTTTTGCATTTTTAGTAGAAACGGGGTTTCCCTATGTTGGCCAGACTGGTCTCGAACTTCTGACCTCGTGGTTCGCCTGCCTCAGCCTCCCAAAGTGCTGGAATTACAGGCGTCAGCCACTACGCCTGGCTGATCATTTCGTATGATTCAGCTGCATAGCTGAATTAGGTGGCTTAATGCACCTACTTCTAGTAACACTGAAAACATAAAGGAGTTTTCATGTAACTGAAATCCATCACCTGGCCATTTATACAGATGTTTGAAAGTTTCTTCATGGCAGAGTCTACAGTCAGCATTAAGTGAATTTACAGTAACTTATCTTTCAGTCTCTCCTTGAAGGTATAGATTTTAATGCAGTTCAGAGATCTGTCACATCAGCCAACTACCTGAGTGGCCATAGTTTTCTATTAGGTTGTGAGCAGAAATCAGCGAGATAAAGAGAACAACCTGTGCCCTGCCTGACCATCCTCGGCAGCTGGGGTTAGTGTCGGCCAGGAATCAGGCATTTGAGGGAACTTCTCTTTTTGCTGGTTGCAGGGAGATTCTGGAAGACCACCGCAATGTGCCCGGCATGGGAAGTACAAGCTTGTCGACATTGTGAACTGAGGCAGCAGTCACTGCCATCCCACTGCACCATCTTCACAAGAATTTCTGCCTGCAGCGACTGGATCACATCTGCCACTGGAGGAGAAGTGAGATCATGGGAAGAGCAGTGTGGTACAACTGTGATTACAAATGGGAAAAGAAATGCATAAGAGTATACCTGAAAAATGAATGTCTTGTCAGTGCTGAAATATTCAGTGTCACTTCCACCCATCGTTATCATTGCAGAGGTTGGTGTTGGTGTGTTTGTACATTCAATATTAAACATTGGTCACAAAAAGTTAATGTTGTTTCATGCCTCCTGGGAACTTACAATTTGAATTGTTCAATTCATATCTTGCATACCATGTGTATGCTGTATATTTTGAATACCATTATATACAATTGTACTATTTTTTTCTACTTTGGCAAACACTGGAAGATTAGAAGGGCAATATTATTAAATCCATATAATTCTTAACTTTACTCACAGGCATACAGGCCAGAAACTGCTGTGAGCACAAATAGATAGGAAAGGTCCCTGCCAGTTTCACAATTGTGATGAGCAGTGGACATTTAAGAGATTATTTATCAGGCACGTCAATTGACCTTAACATTTTAGGATATTTCATTTGTTTATAAGGTATTTAATTTATCTGAAACTCAGGTTGTCTCAATCCCCTTACCCCTCTAAGCTGTAGCCAAGAATCAGGGAGGAACTAAGGAAGGTCCCTGAGCCAGAAGTCTGGATGCCAAAGTCTGTCACAGAAATCTGGAATATAAAATGAATAGGAGCCTGAGGCAACCTTTTTTTCTTATTTTACACATTCTACCAAAATTTATCATTTGGTTTCTAAGAATGCAGCATTCCAAAAGGGCGTATGGTTCAGCTTTAGGTAAGCACATTGATAATCAAATGAGACAGCAATTCATAAGGAAATCGAAAATTTACATATATATACTCAAACAACTTTGAAAAGCATAATATTCAGGACTTCTTTCCTATAGAACTCAATATTGTGATTAAATTATAAAAGTTTGAATTATTAAGGTGCCATTTCTGTAGATTAAAAAATTTGAAAATTAGTTACTTTATATGATTCAGCCTAATAATTGTAATTACAATAATACATCAAGATGTTAGGTTCAGTACATCCACATTATGAAAATTTTGCTCTTCCAAATTAAAGTCAAAAAGCTTATATACTTAAATTAGGAATCCTTAACTCTTGAACAAAATGGTATGTTTCCCAAATATTTCTGTCTGTATTTAAGGCTGGAAGTAACTGAGGCTTCATTGAAATTGGTTAATAATCTTTTTCTAATGAAACTTCATTTAAAAGTTGGAAGTCAAATATGAGCACAAGATATTTCTGTAATGGTATTAGAAAATAAAACTTCCCTCTTTTCTCACTCTCTTTCTCTTTTAACCTCTCTTCCTTGCCTTCAACCTCTTTTCTCCCACTTCCCCACCTCCTGTTCCCTTTTACGTTCCCCCTCCCTAACCCCATCTCTCTGGACTTCTTATACTCTTTCAACTTCTCAATCCATCTCTCCCTTTTCACCTCTGTTAATCACTTTTTCTTTCTCAATCCCTCCACTTTTGTTTCAATTAACAACCTCCCTCTTGTCCTTTCTTTTCTCCCCCTCTCCAATCTCTTATACTCTCACAAATTCTCATCCTCCTTCCCTCTCTCAATCCTTCTTTCTTTCTCAATGCCCTCCATCTTTCTCTTTCAACCAACCTCCCTTCCCCTTCCCTTTCCTTTTCTTACTAACCTTTTCTGTCTTTCTCTGTTCCCTCTTTCTCTCGACCCCCTGCCCGTCTCCTCTCTTTTTCTGTCAACCTTTCCTTTCCTTTGCAAATGCTACAATGAGAAAGTATTATAAATGTTCTAGTATTTACTAAAAACCCTCGCATGAATATTGGTCTAAAGGTTCTGCTTTCATTAAGTTATACTTTTGGATAGGAACACTGAGGAAAAATGAAAGACGAGATTTGCAATAGGGATTCTCTAATTCTCATGTTAATCTGTTTTGTACCATTTTTACTTTGTCTTTTGTGAATCTCTTCTTTTTATTAGATGATATTAAAGGGGATTAAAGTTGTACTGTATGAAATGTCAGGCCTGTCTAAAGCTTTTTTTTTCTTTTTCTCCCCTCACACTGATCTGCTGGCCATTAATTTTATTGCTGACACAATTGCTATTGTGACCTCCCTGGGTGGTGATTTGGGTGTAGTAGGGACCAAGTCTGAAGGTTTACTGAAAAATGGACCCTAAAAGGCAGATTAATTGCAGAAATATCATACAAATTTGTTTAACATGTATACACATGAGACTTGACACAGGAGAAATTGTCCATTTTTATGCTTAGTACAGACAGCCATGTAGAGATATGATTTGACAAAAAGTGTAGGATTTAATGGTGGCAGAATGAGTGAGGAAACCCAGCGAGGCTTGTCTGTCTCTATTCTCTTGGCTCTCTAAGCATGCATTTTTTCCTACTGGTATGAGGCAGTTCTCTCTCTGAAATGGGGGTCTTATGACCTATAGTCAAACCAGGTAAGTCAGATAATTTCTTTATGGCAAGTTTTTACACAGAAAGGCTGGAGCAGCAGGGAGTTAGAGTACTATTTTTAGGTTTTATTGCTGACTTTGGGGAAAAGGGGTTCTGATTTCTATGACCCACCCTGGGGAAGAGGGATCCTAATTTCTATGGCTATCAATGG
Source organism: Hylobates moloch (assembly GCF_009828535.3). Taxonomy (NCBI): domain Eukaryota; kingdom Metazoa; phylum Chordata; class Mammalia; order Primates; family Hylobatidae; genus Hylobates; species Hylobates moloch. Next base: position 28,022,351 of record NW_026652283.1, on the reverse strand, counting down.
GGGAGAATGGGACTGAAAAATTGGAGAGCAGGACAAGGTCAGGAAATGTTTGCTTCTGAGGCCTTCATTTTGGGGCATTGTTTTCTGAGCCCCGAGAGGATGATGCTCTCAAGGTCCTTCAGCAAAGGGTGCAAGGTTAGCACTCCCTGTTTGACCTAGAGTAGCCACCTGATTTCCCTAAGAGGGTCACAGGCTATTTGGTGTTCTGTTTTTGGCTTCTGTTTGGCTATAATTTTAGAGTTCTTCCATGTTCAATCTTTAATAGGACCTACTGTGTTAGAGCTGTTTTACTTTTCCTCTAGTTGAAAGCCAATTTAATTGAGGAGGGGGTATAAGCTTTATTTCTTTCTTTGACCTTCTTTCCAAGAACCACTCTCCTTTTCGTAATTCCTTTTTCTTTCTTTCTTTCTTTTTTTTTTTTTTTTTTTTTGAGACAGAGTCTCACCCTGTCACCCAGGCTGGAGTGCAATGGCATGATCTCAGTTCACTGCAACCTCCGCCTCCTGGGTTCAAACAATTCTCCTGCCTCAGCCTCCTAAGGAGCTGGGGTTATAGGCGCCCAGCACTATGCCCAGCTAATTTTGTATTTTTAGCAGAGACGGGGTTTCTCCATGTTGGCCAGGCTGGTCTCGGACTCCTGACCTCGTGATCTGTCCACCTCAGCCTCCCAAAGTGAGCCACCATGCCTGGCTCCTTTTTGTGTTTTGTGAAGCTCTCTATGTAGTTGGTTGCCATCAACTGTGTAAATTGATCTATGATGTAAAGGTTACATAGCCAAATTTAAAGAACTTAGAGAACTCATAACCTGATTTTTATTCATATATTTTTTAAAATCCTTCTTGACCACCTACTGTGGTGCCAGAGAGAGACACCTAGAAAGAGAAAGCTTTCATCTGTAGAATCTCATTATAATAGAGAAAAACAATATACGAAGATAACTACTATTCAACATGCTATAGAAGCCAGCAGCCTAGGAAGGAACAACTACTGTTTTCTGCAGGAATAAGTGAATGTAATATTTGAGCTGAATTTTAAGGTTTAAATAATAGTTGACTTGATTTAGTTTAGTATTTATGTTTTATACACCATCTCTTATGTAACAAGCTATTTCCCTATCAACAACTCCACATAGTGTAAGTTTCTCCTGTCAAATGGATCATTGGAAAATTTTTCTGTTCATTATGAAGTCATACATTACATTACTTCATTTCCTCTAACCCTTCACCTTTTCTTTCTGAGATGTGTTTCAATGATGTAGTGCCAACATTTCACACTTTCCTTATCAATTTAACAAATAGTCAACAACTTAAGTCTAGTATCTTATTCTCGCTGAAGATTAACAACGTTGGCCCATCTCCTGATTGCATCTTTGTCTCAACTTTATTATTCATAATATTAGCACTTGAGTTTTTCTATTTCCCACCGGTATGTGTGAGAGTAAATTTTAACCAAATTATTAAATAATGGCAACAAAAACAACTGCTAGGTCCAAAGTTACTAAGAAACTCTGACAGAGGCAGAAGAAAATAGAAGGATTATAATAAAAGAAAGTAAAACTATGATGATTAAGAAAGGGTGGGGCCAGGCACGGTGGCTCACACCTGTAATCCCAGCACTTTGGGAGGTGGAAGCAGGCGGATCACGAGGTCAGGAGATCAAGATCATCCTGGCCAACATGGAGAAAACCCGTCTCTACTAAAAATACAAAAAATTAGCCGGGCGTGTTGGTGGGTGCCTGTAGTCCCAGCTACTCAGGAGGCTGAGGTGGGAGAATGGCGTGAACCTGGGAGGCGGAGCTTGCAGTGAGCTGAGATTGCGCCACTGCACCACTCCAGCCCGGGTGACAGAGCAAGACTCCATCTCAAAAAAAAAAGGGTGGTATTGCTGCAGAGAAAAATAAACGGACCAATAAAACAATACCAAAGAAGTCAGTAATGCCATTTTAATTGTTTAACTTGGCAAAAAAAAATGCATAGGGTGACAATATCAACAGATAATGAGAATATGGAATAAGAGGAACTCTCCTCACTTCTGGTGGGAAAGTATAATTAGGTACTCCAGCTTGGGAAAACTCAGACAATATCAGTAAAGTTGAAGATAACAGTGTCTTCTCAGTCAACAAATTCGTCTTTAGGTATATACCCTACAGCATTGTCTTCAGTCATGGATAAAATTAAATGTACATATCTGGGGCATGAAGAATAATTTAACAAACTCCTCACGTGATTCTAATGTGCAGCCAGGTTTGAGACCAGTGTCCTACAGGAAAGTAATGTAACCATGGGCCACTGGATATGTACACTCATGTTTATGGAAACATCCACAAAAAGTTGGAATTACAAATGTCTATTACAGGAGATGGGATAAACGAAATAGTATAATACTTGCATGGCAGTAAAATACAATAGTCTACAGGCTCTTTAGGTGAATCTTGGAAACAACGTTGAGTTTAAAAACCAAGCTTAGAAAATTAGGCACCATATGAAGCTCAGAAACAGGTAAAATTAAATCGATTGTTTAGATTAAAAAGGCAAGGCAACGCTATCACACCAGAGCTGTGGGGTGGTAGTGGAATGAGCTGGAAGAGTCACACAGGAGCCATTGCAATGTTATCCATTTCTAGTTATGCTGGATGGTGGTCTCACAGATATTTGTTATCTTGTTCCATAATTTACGTATACTTCTGCATATACAAAATACTACACAATATGAAATACTTAAAGCCCCTTTTAACAACACTAGCTCCTCAGGCTGGAATCTGTTCTCCTCCTGTCCAGGTATTTAGAAGTTCCTCACATACTCAGAGGATTAAGCCCTTACATTCTTTTCAGTTCTCTATGCCTAGAAAGCCCAAAGTGTCACTGTGACTTGTGGTTACTGATGTCATTTGTAACAATGAGCCTAGTTGTTAACATGAGCAGTTACACTTTCTACCATCTACTCTCTTGTATGAGAAAAGGGTGTTAAATGTGTTTGTATGTCTTCTAGGAGTGAGATATTACTTGACCTTTCCATTTAGCTCATTTATTCATTAAAACTAATTTCATTCAAATATTTTGAATATACTATTAATAACCTTGGGACATAGGGATTATGAGTGTTGGTTCTGAAGTCAGAGTTCTTGGGTTCACATCCCAGTTCCACCATTAAGTAGTGTTATAACTTTGGGAAAATTAGCCTCATTGTACTTCTGTTTCTTCATCTATAAAGTGGAGGTAATAAATCTACTCATAGGGATATTCTGAAGATAAAGGAGTTTCTACATTTAAATTACATAAATGATAGTTGGCACCTAGTAAACTTCCAATAAATTGTATCTATTATCTTGTGTATTTTCCTGAAATGAAGCTTTTAAAGAGGCTCTTCCTCCCGTTTGAGTCCTTTAAAATGTTTTTGAACAAAAAAGAATAGTTAAGGCCGGGCGCAGTGGCTCATGCTTATAAACCCGGGCGCGGTGGCTCATGCTTATAATCCCAGCACTTTGGGAGGCTGACGCGGGTGGATCACTTGAGGTTAGGAGTTGGAGCCTGGCTAACGTGGTGAAACCCCGTCTCTACTAAAAATCAAAAATTAGCCTGGTGTGGTGGTAGGTGCCTGTAATCCCACCTACTCGGGAGGCTGAGGCAGGAGAATGGCTTGAACCTGGGAGGCAGAGGTTGCAGTGAGCCGAGATCACGCCACTGCACTCCAGCCTGGGCAACAGAGTGAGACTGTCTCAATTAAAAAAAAAAAAAGTTAAAAAATCTTTACAAAATATAAATGTGCCACAAAATTATGTCAAGTGAAAGAAGCCTATGAATATTGATTCCACTTAAATGTATAAAAAGTTACAAAGAAAGCAGAATAGTAATTACTTAGGGTTTCAGTGAGAGCAGGAAATAAAATGGGGGTGATGGAAATGTTCTAAATTTGACTTATGGTGATTGCATAACTATAAATTTACTACAAATAATTGAATTGTAGACTTACAATGGGAAATCTTACAGTTATGAAATTTATTAATCAGTAAAGGTTTTTAAAGGAATAGGTACAGAATTTTTACTTAGTTTCACTCTAACAGAAGTTTTTATTAACATGGGTAACTTCTGATTAGACTATGATATTTGAAGGTAGTCAAAACCTGGCAATAAACCTGTGTGGGAAGCAGAGGCTGTGTCTGTCTTACGTTACTTGGAGAAAGATTTATTGTAATATATTAAGCTTTGCTATACAAGCATATAGTATTTCCAATTCTTTCTTATGTCTCCAATTTTTCAAAATAATTGTTTTCATAATTCCAATTAAGGATTTAATTGGGGAGTGAGGATCTTCCATTTGGCTATCCTATAGCTTTCAATGTGCCGACTACTTTACAAATGTTAATTCCAAGCACAATTGTATGAGAAAGTCATTTTTATTTTGCCAGTGAGGAGATAGAAGCTCAGAGTGGTTGAGTGACTTGTTTGATATCAAACAGCTGGTTTCAGAGCAGAATTAGCACATAGGTTTGACTGCTGATGTTAGTCACCATATCATGCTGCTGATAAAAGTTCTTAGAGGATGACATAGAAAACAGTATGGAGTTTTGACTGGGGAGACAGGACTAGAGGCATGGAAAGATTGTAATTGGGCTGGCTTCATTCACACACTTAAAACATGCGAATGAAAATGTACAGAGGTAAAAATAAGATGGGTATGTAATAAGGAGATTCTGTTTTCAGAGAGCTTAAAAATTGTACAAATTTCCTTGACTCCATTAAGAACTGGCTGCTGATGGCTGGTTAGCTCTTTAACTGACTACAATAGCTTGTAGGATTTAGGAGGTAATTCTCTTACTAAATGAAGTCTAGCTGCTGGAAATTTAGGGCTGGTAGACAGTTCTACATTATCCAGAGGGCCTAAGGCTTTTTCTGTCTTTCTCCTCCACCATCTTCAATGTATGAGTTCAATTCTCAAATCATAAAATTGCTACTGGGCTCAAGTCATCACATCATATTCCAAGCAGGGAGAAGAGGAAGGTCAAGGAGAAAAGGGGACAAATGGCTTTGCCAAGTCTGGGAATCCCAAGTTCTTCATTTGGGTTTAATCTCTAGGATTCTGGTGTTAAAAAAAGAAAGGAGAGTTTTTTATATGCAACCAGAAGTCTCTACCACATTTCTAATTATTATATCTTGCTTTTTTTTTTTTTTTTTTAATTTGAGACAGAGTTTCACTCTTCTTGCCCAGGCTGGAGTACAATGGCACCATCTCGGCTCGCTGCAATCTCCACCTCCCGGGTTCAAGTGATTCTCCTGCCTCAGCCTCCTGAGTAGCTGGGATTACAGGCATCCACCACCATGCCCAGCTAATTTTTGTATTTTTAATAGAGATGGGGTTTTGCCATTTTGACCAGGCTGGTCTTGAACTCCTGACCTCAGGTGATCTGCCCGCCTCGGCCTCCCAAAGTGCTGGGATTACAGGCATGAGCCACCGTGCCTGGCCATACCTTGCTTTTAATTTTACTTTTGTCATCTATTCTAGAAATAAAAGAAGAAAGTGTTAATTAAAAACAATATCATAGTTGTATAAAGCAAAAAGGATAATTATTTCACTGCTGTCCTTTTTCCATTTCTTCCAGTTAACATTGTATAACAATAATAGCAGTTTCAAGTATGAGATAGGCCTAGAAAGTGGAAGGGAGAAAAGTATCAAGAAAACAAATCAGGACAATTTCCTAGAACCAAAGGACATGAGTTGCCATACCAAGGAGCCATTTGATGCCCAGCACAACAGTGAAGACAGACCCATGTCAGAGACACTGTAAAACTTAAGAACACCAGGGACAAAGTTGTACAAAATTCCAGAGGAAAAGAAATCTCATCTTATGGGGCAGAGATCTGAGTGACTTTATACTTTGCATCAGGAATGTTTGAGGCAAAAAGATGCATTGCCATGTGGGCCTCTCCACTGGACTTCTTAAGTGTGCTTATGCTAGAACAGCTGGATTTCCCCAAGAGATGACCCAGGGGAGGGCAAGCAGAAGCCACAATGTTATTTATGGCCTTTGCTAGCACTAGCACCTTTTAAACTTTAACGATCTTTTTAATTCTTCCCAAACAAATCACAGTTTGGAATTAAGCCTACTTGCTTAGCATACAGACAAAAAGAAAAATGTAGAAAAGGTACTAATTTCCTAGCCTCATATTTTTCCATAACTTGCCCCAGAATGGAGGATTCTAATGGTTTCCTATGTGTAACTTAAGCACAGACTTGGCTTATGATAGGCATGATATTAATGGCTTCTCCTGATGAAGGCTCAGCTGTCCTCGCCTACTGTTATGAGAGGGACAAAGGGGATCAAATGTGTTACAGAGTATCACCATTGTAAGATAAATGTGATACCAAAGCTGAAGCCCCAATCTGTGTAAAGGACTCAGATCTTTAATGGGGTTCCCCCAACCTAACTACCATCCATTAGAGGAAAATCAATTTCTGACCAAATCTACTCTCCCAAAGCCTAGTTCATGAAAAAGTGTGTGTAAGGCAAGCGGGAGTGTCTATCTTTCACTAGCTTCTTTCCCTTCAAGACCCAGACAGAGAAGGGGGAACTTCATGTTTGCTGTCTCAATATTTATCTTTTACTTCGAAAAACAACTTTAGAGAAAAAGAATGTGTCAAGTTAGGTCCTGTAAGTAGTAACAATATGGTATATATTTATTCATAATTTTTAGTCAAAACGTTTGACCTGAGGGCCTATTATTTATGTTATTTAGCTGCTTGTGTATTTTTTACAAGATATAAAAATTGCTTTTGGGACATATCACATGTCTGGGATGGAAATTATTTCACTTTTTTAGTTCAACACTAAAGTTAGATTTTTCTATCAGGAAATACAAAAATATCTTCTGCTCTGCTCCGTTGAATGTTCATTTTTTTTTCATAGCATCATATTTTTTCCTTTTCTTTATAATTAAGACAGTTCATCATGTACATAAAAATCGCATACATGAAGGTGCACACATATGTACTTGTCTTAGATATTCTCCTAGGTTCAGTTGGGTTTATTAATATATAAATATTAACAGGTAAAAATAAAGTAGTAATTGTTACAAGGATTGTTATAAGGACTGTCACTCTGGAAGGCCACATTCGTGTCTCCAAAGTCCAGCACATCATTTTAAAGAAGGTTGAATTTGAAAGTCTTTGGATGAGACAAGTATGCTATCTTCATGACCCCTGAAAACATTTGAGTTTCACAGGTGATAAAATTTGTCAGCATTTCTGAGTGTTTATTTGTGTCATATTATTGAAATTAAAATTTGACCATAGCATGTGAATTAAATAGGTTACCACTTTTTAATGTAATAGAGAACAATAAAGTATTTATATTATGACTTAGGCACTTATTTTTAAAACCTCATCCACTTTTAGCATACAAGTAATTATGCATTTAAAAGGTTTAAGAAATATAAAAAGAGCTGAAATTATTTAAAATATAGATTATAGAAAATACAACTAAATAGAGGAAATAAATATATTTATGATGCAAAGAAGAACAGATAATATTGATGAAAGAATATTTGGAAATGGAAAGTAAAACACTAGATTAGAATGTTGTAATAAATATAGGTAACTATTTGGAATGAAAAACGTATTTCAGCTGAGTATTTTTGCACTGAAAGATATTGGGGCTACAGTACGATATGTTAAATACATATAGTAATATATTATCAATAATTATTAAGACTATGTACTAACACCTATCAAGATAAATAACACCAGCCATAGTCATATATTTTTGGGGAGTTTATTTATTGGATCCCTTTTTACCCACAATATATAGTACAAATTTCATGAGGGTAAGAGTGTCTGCTTTGTCTCTATGACAAAGTACTTGGTACTTAGCACATCATTTGTCATATTAAAGGTGCTCAATGAATATTTGTTACAGGAGTGGCCAGACTGCAAATTCAGTTGACAGATCTGTGGTTCATTTGAGCCTATTAATCATATTAAAATATTGCACAAACAATGCTTTATAGATAGAAGGGATTACTTTGCTGAAACAGGTATCAGATGGCACAGACTGTGCATGGACTGAAAGTATTTATCCATCAGCTGATTATGAAATCTAAACTTGTCATGTGAAAAAGTGATTTAAGACTTTAAAGGCTGGGCGCCGTGGCTCACTCCTGTAATCCCAGCACCTTGGGAGGCCGAGGTGGGTGGATTATTTGAGGTCGGGAGTTCGAGACCAGCCTGGCCAACATGGTGGAGACCAGCCTGGCCAACATGGTGAAACCCCGCCTCTACTAAAAGTACAAAAATTAGCCTGGCATGGTGGCAGGTGCCTGTATTCCCAGCTACTCAGGCAGCTGAGGCAGGAAAATCGCTTGAACCCAGGAGGTGAAGGTGAAGGTTGCAGTGAGCCAAGATTGTGTCACTGCACTCCAGCCTGGAGGACAGAGTGAGACTCTCTCTAAAAAAAAAAAAAAAGACTTTTAAGTCCCAACTTGGCATATGAAAAAAAAAATGATTTGAAAGAGTAAACTACAATGTTTGAAAATGTAAATTTAAAATCAGACTATATCATTGACGATCACCTGTGGTTGAAGCAAGTGATAATGAAGGCCTGGTGTATAGCATGAGATTGGGAATAGTCTCATGAATAAAACTGATGGGTCACCGGGATTGGCAGCTAGAGAAAAGGAGGAGGAGACACAAAAGATTCTAACCTGGTTAAGTTTGAGGTTAATGGTGCCATTGACTTTTCTAGGCACAGAGGAGAAGAAATAGATTTGGGGATAAATTATGAAATCCACTTGGGTACTGGGCATGGGCAACATGGTGAAACCACATCTCTACTGAAAGTAGACACAGACACACACACACACACACACACACACACACACACACAATTAACCAGGTGTGGCGGCTCATGCCAGTAGTCCCAGCTACTCAGGAGGCTGAGGCACCAGAATCGCTTGAGGTGGCGGTTGCAGTGAGCCGAGATGTACCGCTGCACTCTAGCAACGGTGTAACTGAGTGAGACTCTGTCTCAAAAAAAAGACAAAAAAAAAAAAAAAAAATCCATTTGGGATGTACTGACTTTGAAGTGCTTATGGGCATTCTATTGTAAAAATTATTCATTTATTAGTTTATCTAAATTTTGCTGCTCACTTGCTGAAACTTTTACTCAAACTAGAGAAAGAAAAAAATGGCACAAAAACACCTTTTGATCATCTTTACTAAATACAGGTTGTTATGGAACAATTATTAATCTCAGTCTAAAACCTATGTTCTGCAGGTAATACATAATGGACTTTTTAAAGCAAATTGTTTTTCAGATGTAATGCCACTGATAACACAAGATTAAGTATCCATCTCTTTTTAAAGTTAATCAGGTTTCAATCATCAGGGGAAATTAAGTTTCCTCTTCACTGGGTAGATTAGAAAATGGTGGGCTGGGCGCGGTGGCTCACGCCTGTAATCCCAGCACTTTGGGAGGCCGAGGCAGGCGGATCACGAGGTCAGGAAATCGAGACCATCCTGGCTAACACGGTGAAACCCCGTCTCTACTAAAAACACAAAAAATTAGCCAGGCGTGGTTGCAGGCGCCTGTAGTCCCAGCTACTCGGGAGGCTGAGACAGGAGAATGGCATGAACCTGGGAGGCGGAGCTTGCAGTGAGCCAAGATAGCGCCATTGCACTCCGGCCTGGGAGAAAGAGCGAGACTCCTTCTCAAAGAAAATGGTGAGTTATTTTCTAAATAAGAAGGATCAAATTAGTCAGTTTTGCTACCCTGGGAAATCCAACTCTCACGGGCTAGTTGTTACCCTGAAAGTAGGTTATCCTGGAGACGAGGGATCAGGTGTAACTAAGTGAACAGCAGCCAGCCTCCATCCAAGCAACAGCCCATACGCACAAAGAAGGAAGAGTTGCTGATGCCTTTATGGCAAAGATTTAAAAAAAAAAAAAAGCATTTTAGATGTATATTAATTTACTTAATCCTCATAACAACTCTGAGATATTATCATGCCCATTTTACAGATGAGCAAATGGAGACGCAAAGAGATGAAATCATGTGGCCAAGGTTACATGCTAGTAAGTTGCTGATCTGGAATTTTAACCTAGGAAGTCCTGTCTCCAGCGTCTATGATTTTACCCACTACACTATACTTCTTAAGCATGTCAAGAAAGTGAGAACTTTAAATTGATTTAATTAGACTAACTCTGAAAGTCTGAAAATAAAATTGATTCATTCGAAACTTTTTATCAGTCCTTATTTTGGGGGATATTCAATTTAGTGAAATTTAATATTTCAGTAAAGGTTAATTCACTACATAAAACAATGTGATTTTTTTCTTCTGAAGCACAGTTTAGTATTGTATTCAAGATTTCCCTGACTCTCCCAGTGGTCTGAATTTGGGTACATCACTTCACTACCCCTTGACTCAAATTCCGTATTTATAAAACAGGTAAATACTGGTATTACCTTCTAAGAGTGTTGTGAGGATACCTAGATTTTTTTAAAAAGCAGTTAAAGTTTAAACAGTAATTACAAGCATTTGTCATAATTATGCCTTTGTTAGACTTCTAGGTCAATGAATCATAAAATTTAAATCTTGATGTTTGATTATAAAATCTGGTAACGGATGGGTGAAAAGGAACCTGGAATGGGTTTACTTTCCAGTTCACATTTAACTTTTCTTTCCAAAGTCCCTCTATTAACTTCTGTTGTATAAAGTGGTAGGAAAAGATGAGGTATTAATTTTCTTTCTTAACAAATATTTGAAGGCATAGTTGGTGTGGGGGAAGGGAAATGAGGAAGACAGATGTGCTTCCTTATGATATTGAAACCTGGAAGGCAATAAAAACGCGGAACAAATAATAAAAAGGGTTACCTATGGCGGAAAGGAAGTTCCTTGTTCTTGTCAGGGGAAAATGACACAAAAACTGAAAGAGGGCACAAAACAATTCCACGGGTGATATGCATTAGGGTTGTTAGGGATAATTTCTGCGCCCAAGGCTCTTATTAGTAACGAAATACGGTGTGAGCAGCTGAGATTCGTTCTGCAGCCTTCAAAGTGTTAGTCGGAAAGTAACCCCTCCCTTCCCAAAGAAACAGAACCGGACTGGCGGGGCGATTACACCTAAAACAAGTTGCAACCTCATTTCCATGTAGGCTCGCCCCTTTTATCTTAACCACGCCTCTTTATTCCCTAAGCACGTCGTAAGCAAAGGGAATATCGCGAGAACTCTACATTGTCTCTCTTCTGACGTTTTCATCTGTGAGCGTCGCTTTTGTTCTCGCGATATTTCCGGGTACGCGGGAGTCCCGGCGACCCGGGCTTCTGTGAAACATGGCGGTAGGCTGGGACCGTAACACAAGGTAAAATACTGAAACCCCGTTGGGTGCTGTTCCCTGGGTTGTTCCAGGGCTGCTCAGGGCGTAAATGCAATTCAGGGAACTGGGAGCCTGTCATGGGCTTGGCTTCCTGTCTTCATTGATCTCTGGAGAGGGGGTCGGACGGAGAAGCCGCTCCACCTCCCCCGGGGGCGTTACTGGCAGGACCCTAGGCAACGATGCTACTGGGAGCTTCCCTTTGCCAGGTCCAGGTGCTTGTGTGCTGTCTTGCAACTCGAAGGAGTTCAGGTGCTTCCTCGATAGCACCTGATTCTGACCCTTTGTTTCTCACAGTGCCCGGTTCCCAGGTGGTTTCTCCAGTCCGCAGGCGAGTAGGATCCCAGTCGGTCGAGTCCCAGTCCTCCCGGATGTCAGACTCCCTACCCCCATTCAGACAAATACCACATTCGTAGCAGCACGTTGCCCTCTTTCTCTTTTTTAAGAATCTTGGCCTCGCCTGGAAGGAGTTTCGCACAGTGCTCCGGAAAATGAGAAAGGGGCAGGGGAGGGCGAGATGCTGAGAGACAGGTTCGACTAGGAAACCCTCCGAAGGCAACGTGTCAACTCGTGGTGGAGAATAGCCTTGGTTATCTGTAGTATGTAGAGTTGACAGGTCGTTGTTTGAGAAAACATGTTTAAATAACTTTTATATTTTAGTGCCTCCGAGACTTAAAGACAAAGTGACATAATAGCTGTTAAAATGTTGCCAGACTGGTTTTCAGAAGCAATGAAAGTTACAGTTAAAAACAGGTTTTATTCATTTGAAGTTGTAATTTAGTATTTCAGTTAATTGCCTAGCCTGATACATTGGACTCTAGTATACAGCAGTTATAAAGAACGAGCCTGGCTTGTTCACTGAAAAAAGACTTATGGTTATTTACCTAATTTGTTTGTTGATATCTTTAAGTTGTTGTAATTATGCCAGTTCTAGTGGAAAACATGAGGAAAAAAATTCTGATTTTTTGGGAGGGTGGGGTTTGGCGGTGCAGGGATAGATAGAGAGAGGAGGATTTTTTTTTTTTTTTTAAATGATAGTGAACTTTAGTATACAGTTGCGTGTTATAATGGCTTCCTGGTACAAATCATAAAAACATATCAGGTTTGAAAGATCTCTCAAAGGAAATCAGGCCTAGTCTGGAACAACAGCAGTTAGGGAAACAACAACAACAACCCACACATTTCCTTTCTTCGAGGGTTAATCATTTAAGTGAAAGAAATGGCTATTTTTTTTTCTTTACTAGAAGTTACTTTTAGGCAGTCAGTGCCTGCTAAAAATCCTATTTAATAGTTTCCCAATATTTATTATAATTCTGCCTCTTAATGTCATAGTGGTCAAATTATTTAACCTCTCTGTGCCTTAGTGCCTTCATCAGCCAAATGAAATAATGATACCTAACTCATAGGAAGGTTGTGAGGATTGAATGTGTTGAAACATACAAAGCATTTAGAACAATACCTGGCACACAGTAAACACTCAATGCATGTTAGCTCTTGTTATTTTTTATTTTCATTTTCTAACATCTGTAGTTACAAATGTTGCCTTGTTACTTAGTCAAAATGTAGACTGAAGAAGATACTGTTTAAAATAATATCTTTCTGAACTCCAGATTGATTAAACACTCTGATTGGTGTGGTTAATGTGTCCTTAAACTCCCATCATCCAGTTGCTTGTTTTCTTAAATTATTATCCTGTTTTAATGACTAAAGCATAAGTTCTTCCTTTCTATTGCTCTATATAGTCACGTTGTAGTGTGGCTCAGATCTACCCTCTGAGTGCCTTGTTAACCCCCATACTCTTTGCTTTTGAGAACATTCATTCTGTTGTAAATATATTTCATGTGTCCCTGACGTTTTCCTTAATACTTTTTAACTTTAATTTTCTATACTTTTATTGAGAGCTACTATAGTCTAGTTGTTCTTTGAGGAGGATTATACTTGTCCTTGCTTCACATTGCTACTAGGCACTTTTGAGATTATTCTGTTATCACTCTATAGTCTCTCTTAACTTTTAGTCTATCAGTTTATGCCATCCTAACTTTAGGAGGTTATCAACTAACCTCACATACTCTCCCACTTTCCTCAAAGACTTTAACAACTAAATCTCAAATATCCTACAAATCTTTGCTTTTTTTCAGAGAATTAGAAATAGGTGTTACATGCCTCATTTTTATCTCTATTAAACACTGTGAGGTAGCCATTATGTCCTGCTCCCCATCTTTTAAAATAAAATTATAGAAAGAGGATTCTGAGAAGTTGAGGGTCTTTCCACACTTGTCACACAACTACTAAGTGCCTAGGTAATCAGAGTTTTCTGATTACAAACTCACATTTGTATTGTCTTCCTTGGCTTCCAAGTAAACCTTTCTGTCACTTAGAATGTCATTAGATTTATTTGAATTATGTTGGGGTAAACAAACATAATATTTAACTCTGTTGTGAAAGGTCCAAATTTTAAGGTAAAAATAAGTACAATTGAGGGGGGTGGGGGGTTGCTATCTAGTATTTGTAAAGTAAAGCTAAGCTATCTTATAAAATGTTTTTATTGTAAAGTATTCTAATGCAATATAATCAAGTACTTTAAAATTACAGATAGGTTGTAGTTTTACCTTTTATTTCTGATATTCAGCGATGGCCTGAATTATATCACCTATATTAGTTTCCTGGGGCTGCTGTAACAACTTACCATAAATTGGGAGGCTTAAAACAAAAGAAATTTATTATCTCACAGTTCTGGAGGCTAGAAGTCTGAAATCAAGGTGTCAGCAAGACTTGAAGACTCTAGGAAAGAATCCTTCTTTGACTCTTCCTGGCTTCTGGGAAATCCTTGCTATGCCTGGGTTTGTAGACACATCACGGTAGTCTCTGCCTTTGTCTTCACATGGCATTTTCCCTTGTGTTGCTGTGTGTCTTCACATGGCCTTCTTAAAAGGACACCAATCATCAGATTTTGGAGCACTCTGATCCAGTATGATCTCATCTTAATTAGTTATATCTGAAAGACCCAAATATTTCCAAATAAGGCCCATTCATAGATACCAGAGGTTGAGACTTCAACATATCTTGTTCAACATATCAAGTTGTGAGTTGACACAGTTCAGACTGCAACTTGGCCATATGTATTAACCAATTAAGTTTTTCTCATGTTGCCAAATATATATTAAAAATAGAAGTTAACTCAAAACTTGGGTAGCAGGAAGTAACTTTTGTCTTCATTTTTCTTTGGAGAAGTAATTAAAGTTAATTGAGCAGACTATAAAAAGTTCATGAATTCTGTATTTTAATTTTGGTAAAGCATCTAATAGTCTCATTATATTCAGATGGATACAATGATGAAATACAGGCTGTGTGACTCTGCTTACACTGAGTGTTGATAATGTCTGTGTTCCAACCTGAAAGGTAGTCTCTTATGTCTTAGGAAGTTTTTCAAAATACAGTCACCCCTCCATATCTGTGGATTCTGCATCTGTGGACTCAACCAGTTGCAGATTGAAAATATTCAAGAAGGAAAAATTGCATGCCTACTGAACAAGTATTGTGTCTATATTGAATACTTACAGACTTCTTTCTTTTCATTATTTCCTAAACAGTACAACTGTTTACATAGCATTTACGTTATATTAGGTTTTCTAAGTAGTCTAAAGATCATTTAAAGTATACAAGAGGTTATATGCAAAAACTACACCATTTTATGTCAGGGACTTGAGCATCTGAGAATTTTGATATCCAAGGGAGGTCCTGGAACAAATACCCCATGGATACTGAGGGACAACTGTCTTGTCTTAGCTCCAGCTGTTATCAGTGACTTTCTGGAGTTTATTTATGTTTGTTTTGTTTTTTAATATTCAAGACAGTTTAAGGAGAGACATCAAAGAAAACAGACATAGTACTGGAGATTGTCAAGGTATGAATAGCAGCACCAACTAGTGGGCAAAGGAATCTTGTGTAACGGCTTCTAACTAGATTTTGTGGACCAATACAAAAAAATGTATATCTATTTTTCGGGGGTGGGGGGTGTGGACAGGGAAAAGGGCTAGGTATAAAAACTGACCTAGAATTACATTTTTTGATTTTGCTGAATAAAGACATCCAAAAACAAAACAACCTCTGTTATATCTGTTTTTATTATTTCATAAAGGAAAGGCTGTTTTGACACAAAATGGAAGAAAATAATCTCAGAATAAAGGACACATTTTAAAATGGAATAAATTTAGCTTTAAAAGTTCTTTTCTACATTGTCCATGACTAGAAAATTTTGTCACAGAACAGCAATGACTTCTGGCAAGCATTGATGATCTGAGGTATTTCCAAACACATTTTTGAAAATGGCTTACCACACTGAGTAGAGAGGCAAATAGAGTGGGAATGGGAGCAATGAAATTGGGTATCTTGTAGGAGTTAAAGGATTTGAGAACACCAGTGAAAATGAAGAGCAGATTTATCTTAAGAAAGAGCTTGAAGGGTAGTTCCTACTCAGGGAGGTAAATGTGTTTTGGATTTTAGAGGTGGAACAGTTTTAAAGGTTGACCTTGCTCATGGGTGGCTTTCCATAGAATTAAGATGGAGGTCACAGGAGTAGAAGCACTGTTAGGCTTACATGGTAAAAAGGTTTTATTGTGAATGAATGCTATAGGATGAATGCCATCGGAGCATGAATTCCAAAGGATGATAATGGAATGGGGGAGAAGCATATTGAATGATCTGGGTGCTGAAGTCATTAAGCAAATTATGAATATATTCAGACATTAGTGGAATGTAGCAACAAGTACGGAAGTGAGAGTCAGTGTGTACTGTGGTTTGGAGCATAGTTTCAAGTTCTACCACCTGCTATGTAGCCTGGGAAAATTATTTGACAGTTCTGTGCCTCATTTCCTCGTCAAAAAGTGGGATTAAAAATAGTATCTGCTTCATAGAGTCATTTACAAGATTAAATGAATTAATGTCTAAAGAGCTTCAAATAATACATAGCACAAAACATGAGAGATGGTTCAGAAATATGGTAAAACATGATACTTCTGTAACTTGTGAGTCTCAGAAATGACTAAGGATTGGAATGGAACTGCCGCCAATAGAAAGTCAGGTTTTATAAAGAGAGCAGATAGAGCAATTTCTTTTAGAAAAGCTAGAAGTTATTGGATACCTTGTTTATGCCAGACAGTGACTTTTACAGTAGGTTGGCAAGTATGCAAAGTGGAATGAATTTCTTGGAGGTAGGTTAGTGCTGAGCTTTCAGGAATGGGACTGGTGGAGTAGCTGAGGGGCAAGGTGCTCCATTCTAGAGTGATATCCCCTGGAAAATAGGGATGGAGGAAGCTAGAGATGGGTAGGGAGCCACATGATACATTCCAACTAGACTTTCAGGGGAGGAGTGTTGAATAGGTTGTATGTATTATTAGGAGATTTGTAAAACTAACTGCATGCCATATCTTTATGCTTATATATAAATTAAAAGCATTTAGAAAGCTCATTGTACAAATATAACATTATATAAACTTTTAGAAATATAATTCACTGTTCTATTCATTTGTTTAACAGTGCTATACTGACTATGTGATGGCCACTGTTCTAGGTCCTGGGACAGGACAACAGGAAAATCCTTCTTGTGGATCTTATTTTTATATATTTACTTACCTAAGTATGACATACTGCTGTGATTTGAAAGATGTGCTACTGTGGTGTTTCTGGGAAAATTTTCTTCCTTCCTTTTCTCAATAAATATTGAATACCTGTTTGCTAGGCATTGGAGATACAAAGATCAAGTTAGACATGGTTCCTGCTCTAACAATCCAGTGGAGGAAACAGAAAAAGAAGCAATTAGAAATAGTGTGATAAAGGTACAACGTTCTAGAAGCAGATAGACTTTGAAGGCCATGGAAAGTTTTTTTGTCCCCCTGCTCGCTCAAGGTAGAGATGAGTAGACTGGGCCTTGAAGAGTAAGTAGGAGTTAGTCAAATGTAGAGATGAGGTAGGGGGAAGGAAAAATATTTCTGGCAGAGAGAATAGCATATTTAAGGAATTGAAAGTGATTTAGTATGGTTAGAATGTAGACTGTGAGTGATTGGGTTTGAAGAGAGGTTAGCAGGACCTGGTTTTTGAAGGGCTTTGTAAAACATGTTAGGATAGAATCCAAGCTCTTAAGTCTAGTGGGAAGGGAAGTTTTGCAAAGATTTGAAGAGAAATATGATCAGATTTAGGTATTAAAAAGATAATTTATTATTATAGTATAGAGAGAGAATTGGAAGGTTGAAGATTAGAGGTTGTTGAAGCAATGTAGTGATAGATTGTGGCAGCTGGGACTAGGAATGTACTTGGACATAAGGAATTCCTCAGTGGGCCTGAAGAAGAGAAGACAGGCAGATTTAAGAGAAATTTAGAAATAGCTTAAGTCTAAGGATGTAACCCATGTTTCTGGCTTGTGTAGTTGGGCTTATGGTGTTATCATTAAGATAGGAGATACAGGAGGAACGATTTTTACAGGGTGAAGTATTCATTTTTGGACTTGTTGAGTCTGAATTCTGTTTAGAATGTCCAAATGAAAAGGTAACAGAAGGCAAGGGGTTATACATATCTGCAGAGAGATCTGGGCTGAGAATCAACATTTGGGATAAATCAACATGCAGATTGAAATGAAAGGAGTGGGCGATCATTTAGGGAAGATGTGGAGGTTAAGAGGGGGACCTATTGCAGAATCTTGAGAGAAAGATGAATTTGCACAGTAAGCCAAAGAGAGTCTTCCAGGTAGAATGAAAATTGGGAATGTGGTATCACTTAAGTCACGGTAAGAGAATGTTTCAGGAAAAAAAGAAGTGATAAGCAGTATATTTTCTCAGAGGTGCAGTTAGAGGTGCACTCAGAGGTGCAGGAGTGTCTGTCAGTTAGTACTAAGGAAGTTAATTACCTTGCTCAGAGCGAATTTAGTTAAGAGGTGAGAGTTGGGTGAGGAAGTAGTCACAGTAGATGAATGGGGACAGCTCATTATTTTAAGTTGGCTGTAGGTGTGCTGCCAGAGGTGTATTGTTGGAGTTGGACTTGAGTTTAAGGGAGAGTTCTGTTTTAAAGAGAAGCTTAGTGGGCATGGCATATACATAGCAAACATTCAGAAGCTTAATTTATTGATGGGAATACCAGTTTTATAACTGACATGGGGGTCAGAAACTGTCATCTGTTTTGTCTACGACATCTATTTTTTTCTTTAGAATACTAAGTGCATGAGGAAAAAATTGTAATTCGAAGGCTGCTTTTGTGAGTGTGGAACCAGCAAGGGAAGTTTAGTTGGATGGTTTTAATGGCAGAGGAAATCAACATATTAATGCTTTCAACTCTCCTGTAGAGCAGTAGCTCCCTGCTGGCCTGATAAGTAGCGCTCCTGGTCAGAGGTTCTTTCTTTTAGACAGTATTCATGTTTACTGCCAGTTTTTCATTCTCTGGCCCTTTTTCTTTATGAACGTTCTTTCTTTTGCCTATTCTTTTTATATTAATCCTACCCATTAGATTTCAGACCCAAAGTCTGTCTGCTCTCTTCCAGAGACATTATTTCTCTTACAGTGACTTCTGCAGCTGTAGGATTTATTCTATTATGTGTTGATTTTATTAACAAAGCCCTGATTACTGGGAATTCTTTATAATGTTACCTATAGTATTATTTATAAATCAGTCATAAAAATTATGTAAATATCTAAGAATTCAGTTATTTGATTGGCTTTATAACATTTTTAGATGTAGATGACATACTGATAAAAAGGGAATAGCAAGCAGCCAATTCTTAAATAATGTTTTGATTATAAAAATAGATAACATGGGAAATCTGAAGGTATATGTAAAGGCAATTAAAATTCATGATCTACTTTTAACATTTTTGTGTATAGATGTTCAGTTTAGTTTCTTATATATCTTTTCCTGTCTCCCATAAAATTAGGACCCATCTGACCTTCTAGTCTTTTCTTATTGTGTCAGTATCATGACTATTTTCTTATGTCATTAATTTTTTTTTTTTTTTTTAATAAAAGAGTTTCAGGCCAGGTGTGGTGGCTCACGCCTATAATCCCAGCACTTTTTTTGAGAGGCCGAGGTGGGTGGAAGGCTTCAGCCTAGGAGTTTGAGATCCAGCCTGGGCAACAAGGTGAAACTCCGTCTCTACAAAAAATACGAAAATTAGCTGGGGGTGGAGGTGCATGCCTATAGTCCCAGCTATTCGGGAGGCTGAGGCTAGGAGGATTGCGTGAGCCAGGGAGGCTGAGATTGTGGTGAGCTGAGATCACGCCACTGCACTCCAGCCTGGGTGCCAGAGCAAGATCCTGTCTCAAACAAAAAAAAAAAAAAAAAAGATTTTCAATGGCTACACAGAGATGCATTTCTTCACCTTAATTTGTACATTGGATACCATGGGTTTGTTTCTGTCTTCAGTATTTAAAAATAACACTGTGAGAAATATCCTCATAATCAAATTTTGGTTAAAACCCCAGGTTATTGTCATAGGATACATTCCTCAATGGGCATTTACTTAGAAGAGGAGTGGTCAATATTTCCTCCTCCTCCTCCTCCTCTTCCTCCTCCTCCTCCTCCTCCGTCTTCTTCATTATTATTATTATTATTATTATTATTTGAGATGGAGTCTCACTCTGTAACCCAGACTGGGGTGCAGTGGCATGATCTTGGCTTACTGCAACCTCCACCTTCCAGGTTCAAGCGATTCTCCTGCCTCAGCCTCCTGGGTAGCTGGGACTACAGGCACGTGCCACCACACCTGGCTAATTTTTTGTATTTTTAGTAGAGACGGGGTTTTGCCATGTTGGCCAGACTGGTCTCTCAAACTCTTGAGCTCAGGTGATCCACCTGCCTCGGCCTCCCAAAGTGCTGGGATTACAGGCGCGAGCGACTGTGCCTGGCCTATATTCTTGTTAGTAATGTATGAGCAGGCCATTTTACTTCACTGTCATTCATTATTTGAAGTGAATGATAGTGTATTATTTTTATATAGTTTTCAATTTAATAGAAAACATTATCTTAATTTTTATATTTAGACATTATTCATGTGATTGAATTACTTTTCACTTTTTTCTTGCTATTTAATGTGTTTTTGTATTTAAATTGCCTTCCATTACTAGTTTTTGCCAGAGCCT
Source organism: Hylobates moloch (assembly GCF_009828535.3). Lineage (NCBI taxonomy): Eukaryota > Metazoa > Chordata > Mammalia > Primates > Hylobatidae > Hylobates > Hylobates moloch. The sequence goes on along the minus strand of NW_026652283.1, from coordinate 28,001,870 downwards.
GAATGGGGAAAGGAGTAGTGTCGATAAATACTATGCTTTTTATTTTTAAGGGGGGATGAGAATGTTAAGTTGTTTTAAGGACATTTGTCAGTTATCCTAAATTTAAAGAAACCTTTTTATCTCTTTAAAGGATTCATTTATTCATTAATTTATTTATTCCTTAGCATGACTATATGAAGGAAGAGGAAGGTTTTCCTGAAGATGAGGCGACTGAATCGGAAAAAAACTTTAAGTTTGGTAAAAGAGTTGGATGCCTTTCCGAAGGTTCCTGAGAGCTATGTAGAGACTTCAGCCAGTGGAGGTACAGGTGAGTATCAGTTAACATTAAAAGTTCTGTAGTAAGTACAACTTCTAAGTGATCCAGTCAACAACATACAGAAATGTAGCCACGAGGAAGAATTTATCAATGAATTCTGCAGTAACTTCGTCACTTGTCTGTCTTCATGCCATTCTGTTGGCTCTCATTTTATTCTTATTAATATTCTCTGTAGCCTCCAACTCAGTGCCATCTGTGCCTTTGGAAGTCTTTATTAAAACATTAATACATTAAACCAATGTTACTGCTTTGCTGCCCTTTCCTAAATATGTGACCTTGAGGAAGTTATTCAAATCTGTCTGTCTTAGTTTCTTCCATGAAATAGAGTTCATACTAGTATTTACCTCCTAGGGGTACTATACAGTTAATATTTTCATAAAATGCTTAGGCCCAGTGCCTGGTACAGATAAAAGTATCCATTAAGTAAAATAAATAATGAAATATATAAGAAAAATGTGTGACTATAACAATATTCAGTATAATTTCTTTCCCCATGAAGAGCTAGTAAAATAATGTATTTCACATAAGGTTGACATTTTATTTTGTAAAATGGGTAATAAGTTGCTTACTATTTCTGATCCACCTGTGATTAAGTTTTGTTAATGAAAATAGTGCAAGTTCTTGCAAAATCTATTTTAAGTATTTTGCCTTAGTATATAATAGATTTTCTTTTTGTCAGATCTTTCACTCAGTTCTGTAAATGAGGTGATATATTTAGGAGACTGCAAAGTAGAAGAGAGTTTTGTTAGCTACTTAGAGGTGTTATTTGAGTTTCTGGCACACAGATTATTGTGGTTTCTCAGGATCTAAGAAATTAGGCTAGCTTTTTGTTTGTTTTAAATTGGGCTTATAGCCCAATTTATATACATTTATATACTATTTATAGACGGATGCATTTTTAATAACGAGGCAACTGTTTTCAAATTTGTAGTATAAGGCGTGCTTACTTTCATCATTTATCCTATCTGTGACACTGCTTTATGTAAGAAATACAAATTTTGTCAACTCTACTTAGTGAGAGATGCCCTTAAAATTGGAGAAATAAAATGCTTTCTTAGTAGTGCACATGTTTATGTTCATATTTGTATATATTAAACCTTAACTTTTGAGCTGTATTAGAAAAAATGCATACTAAACATTTTGAATAAAAACCTTCTATAGTATTCATTCAAATGGAAGTTACATTATTAGGCTTTTTCTTTTGAAAATTTAATCTCACTTAAATTAGTTTCCTGTGCTTTGCTTTTTTTTATTGTTTTAATTCTGTTTTTCTTTTGTTGTTGGATTTCCCAGTTTCTCTAATAGCATTTACAACTATGGCTTTATTAACCATAATGGAATTCTCAGTATATCAAGATACATGGATGAAGTATGAATACGAAGTAGACAAGGATTTTTCTAGGTAATCATTTTTTTTCTTCTTGGAATACCTTTAGATTCAAATTGTTTTAAAAAGAGCATACCTTTTAAAAAAGAAAAAGTCTAACCTTCTAGATTTTGTTTGTTTTAGTTCTGAAGAAATAGTCCTGAAAAATTCTCATTAATTGCATGCATTAAGTGAAACCTTTTAGAATCATTTAAATAGTGGTTGAATTCTAAAACTGAGGTTCTTTGATTTAGCATGCTTTGTTTCAAAAATTTCAAATATTTTTCCTTAGATATGTATATTGTGGAAATTGTTTCATATTTGAAACTGGTTGAAATACCTCACTGATCTGTGTGAGCTGGAAAATAAATTGTCTAAGGATACATTGTATACCCTTATGACTTGATATCTATAAATTATACCTAAGCTAAATGTTTATGTAAATAAGATTACTTGTAAACTTTTGAAAATATAGTACCTTAATTATACACTGTACATCTATTCATTTGTATTATTTGGATTTCTTCAATGGAATGAAGATAATAGGTTTACAATATTAAGATTGCACGAAATAGGAAGACACATTTAGTTTTCAATTACAATCCAGGTTCGCCATTTACATAATTTTAGGGAAGTTACTAAATCTGTACCTGTATAAGCTTCAGTTTCCTTTTTTGTAAAGTATAGACAGCAATTATAGTATCTTCCTCAAGAGGTTTATGAGAATTAAATTAGTCAGCATTTGTAAATTGCTGTGTAACCTTGGGCAGGTCACACCACTGACTTCTTTTGGACTTCAGTTTCTTCATCTCTAATGTATAATTCAGGATAGTATTGGTTTTCAGAGAATTTGTTGTTGTTTTCAGCACCATTGCAATAGTTCATTTTTTTTCCAAATGAAGTCTTATGTATTACATAGTTCGCCACATAAGCATGGTGAGGATATGCAGAAGTTTGTCTACTTGGCCTACTCCTGGTTCCTATCTCCTGAGCCTAAACTCCTGGGTTATTTGGAGCACAGTTTGAACTCTAGATGACTTTAAGACTTTATGAAGGTCTAAAAATCTGTAATTCCTATTTTAAATCAGATGAAAATTATTACACAGAAAAAAGTTTTCATAGAAAGCACAGGACTGAATTTGATCGTAGCCAGTCTGTTTTTCACAGTGTTTCATTCCGGTATTCGAAAATTGATTTGATCTAATCATTTGAAAATGAAAGGCCAGGAAAAATTTTAAGCATCAGGTTATTTGCTTTTGGTAGTTTGGTTGCATTATCCTGAGTTACATAGACCTAGTTTCCAGTATGGCACTTTAATGGTGATGTGATCTTAAGCCAGGTATTTACACTACCCTGAACACCAGTGGTTTACTTGAAAATCTGTGAAGCCATCCATTTATAGCTCTGTGATATAGAATAAAGAAGATAATATTTGTAGGACATCTAGCATCATGCTTAATATATGGTATTTGATAAACAGAGAAGAAAGACAATTCCTAATTCTTGATTTTGAGAGTTTTACATTCTTAAAAGAATATTCTATCAAAAGTTTATGTAAATAGAGGTTAAGAGGTTAAGATTTTTTTCTGAGTTGCTTAGAGTTACTGATTATAGAGTTGCCATTATTAAAGGATACTGTGTTCAAAACCTGTGAAGTCAGAAAGGCTTTTGGAATAACGGCAAAATAGAACTTGTACTTTAAAGAGCCTTTGTTTTGGCCATGAGAAATACAATTCAAGTTCTAATCGACATAATTTATTCTGCTTGAAATCCAAGTTTTTAATAGATCAGTTGATTTATATTTCTCATGTTTTGCTGATTAATTGGTAGGTACTAATGTTTAATATTTTGTCTTTCAGCAAATTGAGAATTAATATAGATATTACTGTTGCCATGAAGTGTCAATGTAAGTATATCTTCAACTTGCTGAATCCACATGTAGGTTATGGTTCAAACAATTGCCAATCAAAAACCACTGGTTGTACTTTAACTTTATTTTTCCTTTATAATATTTTAAAGTTTTACTGTGGTATTATTTAATAATGCAAATTGTTTTACTCCTCAGCTTATATTCTTCAAGTTTCTTTTCCATACAGAGAAGAGATAAAACTTTCACATTAGTATAATTAAAAGAAAGTTAGAGGAAATGTTTGTGAATCAGCATTCTAGTTTATGTACATCCTTTCTGTCTTTTTTTGTTTGGAGTACCAGCTTTTATACTCATGTTTCACAAGCGTATCCTTGTGTCACTGTTTCAGTTTACCACCCTTTATGTTTACTCTTGCATTTAAAAATACAGATCCAGTTCTTTTAAGTTAATGGTGATAGGTTACCCTTTTCTTTTTTCTTCACTGGACTCACTTGGTTATACTAGTAGAAGTGGAAAAATGCTAATATGCCAGATAGTGAATGTTTGAATCAATACTGTTTTCAAAAATAAGGATGCTTTTGCATGAAAAATATTTTATGAGTTACTGCTTAAAAATTACAGACCAAGAACTCAGAGAAAATTTTTACATTTTTAAAAGTATGAAATAATTTTACCCAATTAATTAGAGGTTATTTTCTGTGAGATTCCATCTCAGAATGACCTTGAATCTCTTTTTCTTTTCAATATATTTTTCCTTATGTTAGTGGTTTTAAGAGATAAAAAAATACTTTATATTTAAACTTGTAGTTAGTGGTAATTCTGAATATATGATATTCTGCCTTATTTTGGATGTTTAAATACTATTAAATTTTAGCCTTTTCCAAATAAAATTTCCTGTTTGTTGATTTGTAGCATTGCTTTAAAATTTCTTTTTAATCTCTAAAAATATTTCTTGGAATTAATATTTTGTTCAGCGCCACTTAGTACTTGTGATTAGGTTCTTGCTGATATTTGCAAAGCTCTTCAATTCAGTAACACTTATCCTTTTTAATTATCTTTTTTTTTTGCTGGGTAAGAAGTAGAAAAAACATTATTACATTTTGGAATAATCTCCACCAAAGCTATATAAGGCTACTGTTTTAGCTTTTGGACAAATATATAGGAAGTGATTCTACATAGTTGGTGAGGTTTTTTTTTTTTTTTTTTTTTGCTTTTGCTTGGTGAGTTTTCTGTTCGTTGTCTTGTTGTCTTAATTTGTTTATGTTGGGGATGGTTTGCCTCCAGCCATAGAATGTAAAACTTCTAATTCTTTTTTGTATGCAGATGTTGGAGCGGATGTATTGGATTTAGCAGAAACAATGGTTGCATCTGCAGATGGTCTAGTTTATGAACCAGTAAGTTTGATTCACATGGTTTTTTTGAAATACACGGGTTTTTTTGAAATACCCTTGAAGACAGTTTTGATAGTTGCTTTTAGTTTTGTCTGAAATAGTTTTTAGTATAATTATTTTATTTCAAAAGTAATCCATATTCTTTGTAATAAATTTAGGGGGAAAAACAGAAAAGTTATGTTATATACCAAAATCTTGAGGTGACCATTATTAACATTTTGGATGTATTTTGGAGGTGTCTAAAGTCTGTTTTATAACCTTTTTTTATATTTTTGTTACTACTTTCCAGTAGTTTCCTTTTCACTTTTCTTCTAGTTTTGAGTTTTTTTCTTTTTCGCTAGTAATTTGGAAACTTTTATGTCCTGTTTGTATTCCACTATTACCAAATTTAAGTATTTAAAATATTTGAACTGTATTTCTCTTACAATCAAGAATAAAGCAGTATCTTTCTAAGAGGAGAAATGTCATGGGCATTACTACTTCCTTCCTCCTTTACGCCTCTATTTCCCTCAGCATGTGAAATGCTGACATTTTCTTATTATCTTCACAGCACAAGTTGAATATAACATCGTTGATTTATCAGAAAATATTGTCACATTTCAGTGGCAGATACAGTGATAATGAGTCATGATCAGAACTAGCCCTGAAGAAGCTTTTGAGAATAAGCATGAGGCCCTCAGCAGCTAAAAGTTGCTCTGTTGGCATGGTGGTACTTAAATTTACACATGCGTTCTTGAGTTCCTTTTCTTAATCATTGACAATTGTGAACCTTTCCTTTAGCAAATTTGCAAAATGAAGAGTGAAGGTGAAGGAGGGGGACTAGAAGTGACTGAATGTATGGGGGTTAAAGGAAAGAAAATGAAGTCCTTGGCCAGTTTTGATTATTGAATTAATTTTAGTTTACAGTTACAAACTTGATATGTGCCTTTGACATATACATTTTAAATAGAAATTTCTACAGAAACAGTAACTTTGTTACTGCCACTCTGACTCTACTTTCTGACCCATTTTCCCACTCAAAAAAATTGATTTTGAAGTAATTTTTTATGAGCTTAGTTACCTTACAGATTCATATATGACAGCATATTACACTATTATCTGCTCATTTTGATCTAAGTGATTATTATTAGATACTTTAATATTTGTATTACATTTTATACTATCTTAAGAATACTTATTTAATTTTAACTTTGTTTTTTTTTTAATTTTCTGCCATTCTTACCTTATTTTTGTTTATCATTTTGAAGAGGGACTGTTTTTTCAACTTTTAGTTTAGATTCATGGAGTACATGTGAAGGTTTGTTACCTGAGTATGTTGTATAATGCTGAGATTTTCAGGTTATGATTGATCCCATCACCCAGGTACTGGGCATAATAACCAGTAGTTTTTCAACCCTTTTCCTTCTCCCTGCCTCCCCTCTCTAATAGTCCCCACTTTCTGTTGTTGCCATTTTTATGTCTATGAGTACTCAGCGTTTAGCTCCCACTTATAAATGAGAACTTGTGGTGTATGGTTTTCTGTCCTGCCATTTATTTGCTTAGGATTATTGCCTCCAGCTGCGTTCATGTTGCTGCAAAGGATAAAAGTTTCTTCTTTTTTATGGCTGCGTAGTATTCCCTGGTGCATGTATACCACATTTTCTTTATCCCATGTACCATTGATGGGTACCTAGGTTGATTCCATGTATTCGCTATTGTGAATGGTGCTGCAATAAAGATCGGAGTGCATGTGCCTTTTTCATACAATGATTTATTTTCCTTTGAGTATATACCCATTAATGGGATTGCTGGGTTAAATAATATTGTACTTTCTTTGAGAACTCTCCAAACTGCTGTCCACAGTGGCTGAGCTAATTTCCATTTTTACCAGCAGCATATAAGTGTTCCCTTTTCTCCACACCCTCTCCAACATGGGTTTTTTATTTTTTATTGTTTTTGACTCTTTAGTAATAGTCATTCTGACTGGCGTGAGATGGCCTCTCATTGTGGTTTTGATTTGCATTTGTCTTATGATTACTGACATGGAGCATTTCTTCATGTTTGTTGACCACTTGTATATCTTTTGAGAAGTGTATGTTCATGTCCTTTGCCGACTTTTTAATGGGGTTGTTTTTTACATGTTCAATTATTTAAATTCCGTATAGATTCTGGATATTAGACCTTTATCAGATGCATAGTTTGTGAATATTTTCTCCCATTCTGTAGGTTGTCTGTTTACTCTGTTGGTAGTTTTTGTTTTTGTTTTCTGTGCAGAAGCTCTTTAGTTTAATTAGCTCCCACTTTTCAATTTTTGTTTTTGTTGCAATTGCTTGTGGGGACATAGTCATAAATTCTTTCCCAAGAGTGATGCCCACAATGGTGTCTTCTAGGTTTTCTTCTAGGATTCTTATAGTTTAAGGTCATGTAAATCTTTACCCATCTCGAGTTAATTTTTGTATATGGTGAAAGATCTGGGCCCAGTTTCATTCTGCATATGGCTATCCAGCTCTCCCAGCACCATTTATTGAATAGAGAGTCCTTTCCCCATTGCTTATTTTTGTTGATTTTGTCAAAGATCGAATGGCTGTAGGTGTGCAGCTTTATTTCTGGATTCTCCATTCTGTTGAGGAGGGACTTTTTGAGATTTATTTTACGGCAAGAATGTGTAGGTATGTTTTGTGGAGTCTAGCATGACTGCCTGTATCTTCTGCTGTTATCTTTTATTACCCATTTTCTCTGTTGCTCTGAACTGGGAAAATCCCTTTCACATGGGTTTTTCTATGCTATGAAATAAACTTATTTTGTGCTCTTTCTCAATTTGGTTTCATTTGTATGTGGTCTCGTATAAATTCATGAAAGTTTACAACATATGAATATTAATTTAAAATGATTTAAGATGATAATAAAGATTGCATCCTCATTTTTATGTTTCTTTTGGACGCTGAGAATTATTGTTTATGTATTATAATCTTGAATGTATCCTCTAAAAGTCACTTACACTTTCTCTAGCATTCTGTTCATATTCTAACTGTTGTGGTCACTCTCTTTTTTTTTTTTTTTTTTTCACATTTAATGAGATGCCTTTTTTTTTCCTCCCCCCCCCCCCACATCTCTTATCTTTCTAGCTGGATTTTAAGCTCTTGAGAATCATTAATTTCATTCTTTCATCTTTGTAGTTCTCAAAATGTATTGCAAAATGCTTTGCAGGTTTTCGGCAATAGTGATATGTTAGAATTATGCAGTTGGGACAGTATTGTTGACTGTTTTCATTGTAAACAGTTTCTGCCATCTCTTCCAGTAGTTTATGGAGCAGGAAAATTTTATTTAAATTGTTATAATTAAAAGTTGTATCTTAATGAGAAAGTTAAGAACTTCAAAATATTTAATTGTATACTTTTCATCAGTAATATTTAAAGTGTTTAACAATGCTTTTAGGAAACCATTCCTTTGTCCTAATTTGTATAAAAGCATTAAAGAATTATTATTTTTAATATAAAATTATTAAAAATATCATTTTAACTTAAAAACTTTTCACTCATTATTTTAATATGCACTCTGAATATTAAAAACCTAGCCCTGATAACTTTTCTAGTTTACAAGCCATGATCATAAAATATGCTATGATAGTTACTATTCTGCTATTTCTATTGCATTTAGTTACTATTTAAAGACAAGAAGAATTTTTAAAAGGTGGGAGAGTAAGAAATCTGATAGAGCTAAATTTGTTTTTACTTACCATCTGTGATTTTGGAAAGTTTGTAACTTTTTGAGGTCCTGCTTCCTCATGTGCAAAAAGGGAAGAGGAGTAACAAATTCACGAGGTTGTTAGGAAGGTTAAGTGAGATAATGAATTAGCATAGGGCCTAGCAAAGTAGTTTCTTTATACCTTTGTGCTAAGTAAACATTGTACAAAGAAGGTTATGGAATTCAAAGGAAAAATCATATAGTTCCCACTGTCAATCGTTTTATTTATACTTTAGCTGGAGAGTACCTGCAAACAGCCTTATTGGTTTGCTGTGGTGTGTTTTATAGATGGTAGCATTTTCCTTGTGTGCTATAATGTGAAAAAGGTTTGGTAGCATGCTTTAGGCAAATTCCTCAGGAGGTGTAATCAAAGGAAACATCAGAAAGATTGGGACAATTTAACTTGAAGCATATGGTTGTATAAAACTTAGACATGAGGCTCTCACAGTTACGGGAGAGGCAGGTTCCAGATTGATATAATTAAATTAGAAAGTGACAGAAGTAGAGCTGTGAACTAGGACTAGAAAAGTGGATTTTTTTTTTGAAACGGAGTTTCACTTGTGTCCCAGACTGAGTGCACTGGCAAGATCTCTGCTCACTGCAACCTCCACCTCCCAGGTTCAAGCAATTCTCGTGCTTCAGCCTCTTGAGTAGCTGGGATTACAAGTGCCTACCATCGGCTGATTTTTTGTATTTTAGTACAGACAGGGTTTTTTTTGTATTTTAGTAGAGACAGGGTTTCACCATGTTGCCCAGGCTGGTCTTGAACTCCTGAGCTCAGGCAATCCGCCTGTCTTGGCCTCCCAAAGTGCTAGGATTACAGGCGTGAGCCATCATGCCCGGCCGAAAAGTGGATTATTGTTGCAAAATTAAATTGTGGATATAGCTACTATGAGAAGTTTGCATATTTTTCTCTGACTCTGCAAGTAGCCAAGTCTGACTGTGATCATGCCTAGATAAAATTTCTTAAGTAGTTTTTTGTTGATCAACGCATTTGGGAATTGTTGTGCTATTTTTAAACTCATTTCAAAAATTGTTGATTTTATTATTGTATTTTACCAGCAAGAATTTGGGCTTTGGATGCTTGAATATAACTCTGTATGTCATTTTCTACCCCAATACTTGCGAATTTCACGCTAGCATCATTTAAATGATTTTAAGCCCTAAGATACCATTTCGTACATATGATAAATTGTCAACTTGCGTATATTCCTGTAAATGTCGGTAACTGTAACAGGAAAATATTTGTGATTCATAAAATTTATTTATGCTATTTTTCAGTAAAGATAGCACATTAAAATTTTAATTTGACTTATAAAGTTGAATGTAAACATGAATACTTGTTTTTAACAACACTATAAGTTTATGTTTCTTGCTCAAAGAAAAAATTTTTAAATTGTGATGTAAAAGCCAAGAGAATTTGACAATGCTAGTGATTATGTTTTCTTTCATTTCAGACAGTATTTGATCTTTCACCACAGCAGAAAGAGTGGCAGAGGTAATAAGAGAACAATGTATTGTGGTCTATAGAAATCTAAGTCATATTTTGTCTATTGTAAACTATAGATTAACACATTTCTCTAGGGATTTCTTTGGATGAATTTTTAGCAGAATTTGGTATATAATATAATCCTTACAATTTCAAAAACCATCAGATCTTATGAAAGTCATGCATAATCTTTTCTCCGATAAACTTTGATTCATAAGTTTTAGTTTTTATTTAAAATGGTATCAACTATTTACATTTTTTGATTACAAAAGTAATATATGATCATTTTAAAAATTCAATTTGAATAGAAATTATATAAAGCAAGATTGTCCAGACTGCAGCCCCACAGGAAGGCTTTGAATGTAGCTTAACACAAATTTGTAAACTTTTTTTTTTTTTTTGAGACAGAGTCTCACTCTCGCCCTGGCTGGAGTACAGTGGCGCAATCTTGGCTCACTGCAACCCCTGCCTCACAGGTTGAAGCGATTCTCCTGCCTCAGCCGCCTGAGTAGCTGGCACATACTACGGGCACACACCACCACGCCTAGCTAATTTTTTGTACTTTTAGTGGAGATAGGGTTTCACCATGTTGACTAGGCTGGTCTTGAACTCCTGAACTGAAGTGATCCGCCCATGTCGGCCTCCCAGAGGGCTGGGATTACAGGCATGAGCCACTGTGCCTGGCCACAAATTTGTAAACTTTCTGAAAAAATTAGGAGATTTTTTTGTGATTTTTTTTTTTTTTTTAACTGATCAGCTATAGTTAGTGTGTTTTATGTGTGGCCCAAGATAATTCTTCTTACAATGTGGCCCAGGGAAGCCAAAAGATTGGGCACCCAGATACAAAGTAAATGTAAAAGCCCCCTTCTCTTTCTGTAAACTAATGCCACTGACTAGCAGTAATAACCAGTGATAAGTTTCTTGGGTAGCCTTCTAGACAGACATTTTCTGTGTATGTATATAATATGTATATTGTATGTATTTCTGTGTATATATATATATACAAAATTATGATAATTCTTACATATAATCTATATAATATATAGTATATAATTCTATAGTTCGTATATATCATATATAATAGTATATATTTTGTAATATATAAAAGTTTGTTTGTTATATATTATAATATATCATATTTATATAGTTTCATAATGTGTTATATATAAAAATACAGAAATATATATACAGAAATAAGTTGATTTTTTCCACGTAACATATTTTGGATTCATTTCTGTATATATAATGGTCTATTTTATGGGTAGATTGTAGTTTATTTAATTGGATCCTTATTGATGGGTATTTAGATTGCTTTCAGAATTCTAATATTAAAAGCAATTCTCAAGGAACATTCTTAAACCTAATTCTGTACATGTTTGTGTGTGTGCGTATTTCTAGAAATAGAATTTCTTTCTCTGAGGATACTTAACATTTTGATAGTGCCTATATCCTCCCAAATTATTTCACTTATACTCCAAAGGGCAATATTAGAGTACTTGTTTCTGTACAACCTCACCAACAACAGGAATACCTAGAATTTTTTTAAATGTATGCCAGTTTGATGGGTGAAAATTGATACTATTCTTTTATTAACATTTCTTTATGAATCAATTGACTGAGTTTTTTTTTTCCTCATTTGTATTTTTTTTGTGAAAATGTTTGCCTATATGCCTATTTTCCTTGGTTAGTTTTCTTATAGGAATTATTTTTAAATTAAATAAAATAGTACTTTGTTATAAGTGTTTCCGTCTCCCACCCCCATATATTGCTTTTTATTTTCTAGGTTATGTCTTGCACTTATAAGGGCTTTATATAGTTTAAGATTATTCCAAAAAATTTTTCTTTACCCATTTTTTTTTTTCCTAGTCCCTAAGTGTATTCCAGGGGTCTTTCTCTTTTAATTTCCAGTTTCACCACTTGAGGGAGTTTTTATATGAAAGTTGAAATTGAATGTGGGTGAACAAAAGCACTGAATATTAGTTGTCTCTGGGCTCTTAGAATTTTTAGTAGAAAGCCATCCACAGATGAAATACTTTACTTTCATCCAGAAACATTAAAGTGAGATTTCTCCTTTCATTTAGAATTTTTTTCAGTGCTCGAAACTAGTAATAAGTGGGAGAAGAGATTGTATTTTTACTATTAAGATGATATACATTTGCCATCATAGTAGTCTTCTGCACACCTTCATGTGTGGAATATAGGCTGGGATATTTATTGGCACAGTGAAGGCAGCAATTTTTTTCATAAACACACACATAATATATACATACATATACACTTATGTATAGTTTGTTGTCATCAAACTCCTTGATCACTGCCATGCTTCAAAAGTTGAACTCTCGAATTACAAGACACACACAAAAAAGTGAAGATTTCCATTTCTGCTGGCATTGAATCCAAAGATTTTAAGTCTTTAAATGTTTGAATCTGAAGATGGGATCTGGCTTCTTGAAGCATCTTAGATTATCACGTTCTGATTCTAAACATTATTGAATAGCTCTTGAATGGCCTAGAGATACCCAAGGTATATATTTTCCTAACTAATGTTCATACCAAAATGTTCTTTACTTCTAGAATTTTCTAAGAGATTTAAATTTTCTCTCAATTGGTGTTCTATAATACTTTCTTAAAATATTTAAGATCACAATTAATCTTTCTTTAACTGTAGATTTCAAACCCTGGACAGAACTTTTCTGGTTTCTACTTTTTATGTCTAGATTTCAGATTTATTTTATTCCACACTATACAGTATAAATATGACTTGTTATTTTACATAGGCCTGTTATACTAATTTTCTAGATAGATGATGCATAAGTTTTTCATCTTCTGCTTGCACATCTAGAAAGTACTTATTTTATCATTATGGTGGGATGGTAAAGTATTATGAGATTCACATTTGCTTTCTTTTTGTGAGTACCTATGTTTATAACTTTTTTCCAAGTTACATGTATGTGTTTTTCTTTTAGAATAGTTAGGCTCACAGCAAAATTGAGCAGAAAGTAGTGTTCCCATATATCCGTCCCCCTACAGGTTCCCCCATTATCAACAACTTGCATCAGATTAGATATAGTTGTTATAATCAGTGAACCTATGTTGACACATCATCATCACCATAGTTTATATTAGAGTTCATTCTTGGTGTTGAACGTACATTCTGTGAGTTCTGACAAATGTATAATGACATGTATCTACCATACTGCCATACAGAATGATTTCACTGCTGTAAAAATTTTCTGTGCTCTGCCTATTTATTCTTCCCTTCCCACTGTGTATAATATTTGTATTTACCAAGTTTGAACTTTACTACAGATGATTTGGAATATTAGTTATTTAAAGAAATAGAATTAAAAGAGATAAAATAGGACTACATCTAATGACAAAATTATTGCTGAAAATTGTAGGAGTTAACATGGCTCAATGGTAGAAGTATTGTAGAGAGAAAAATTTTTATAATGAAAATCAGTTACTTGCGGTATGAGTTTGTACTGAGTAATGTACCACTTCAAGTCCATCAAGTCCATTGTGTAGCCCCTTATTTGTCCTACTCTTTGTATCTACAATGTTTCATTCAATGTCTGACAAAGATAAGAATTTTGTAATTGTGCATGTATGCATGAAAGATGAATTGAGATACTTAAGTGAGTAGAAGCCCTACTTTGGTGGTCCTGACTGCACATCCATTACTGATGGGATCAAACAGGCTTATGGAGCTCAGCTATTAGACCTCTAGCCACCCTGCCTCACTTGCTTTCAAGGAAAGGACCAAAGAAAACTTGGTATGTTATTTTAGAATATGAAATCCTATAATAATAAATGTATGGTTTAACTAAGTCAGCTAAACATTGTCATTTTTGAATAAGTGTCACCTCTCTTTGTGTACCTTTCTGTAGTTCTAAATTATTGTTTCTTTCTTATTTAGGATGCTGCAGCTGATTCAGAGTAGGCTACAAGAAGAGCATTCACTTCAAGATGTGATATTTAAAAGTGCTTTTAAAAGTGCATCAACAGCTCTCCCACCAAGGTAAGATCTGTATTTTAAATGTGCAACTCTTTCTTATGAATTTACTTTGACATAGTTAAAACTAAAGTGTTGGTTTAGTTTTCTGAATCTTATTTTTCTTAGGAAGGGAAAATAGATCATTCTGTACTATAAAGACGCCTTTTGCTCTTAAATTTATAGCCTGTGATTTTGATCAGGATTATCACAAATATTTATTTGCATTTAATTTTCTTTTTTATGCATGGTATACCCCCACATAAAATTATATTGAGTTTTAAGAAAAATTAGTTTCATTTACTATTTTGAGGATATAGATATAAGCTTTGGTTAGAAATTTTGTTTTATTTCACGTTTTTGTATTTTAAAGATCAGAGAGCCTGGGTGACAGAGCGAGACTCCGTCTCAAAAAAAAAAAAAAAAAAAAGATTAGAGGCTGGGTGCAGTGGCTCACGTCTGTAATTCCAGCACTTTGGGAGGCCAAGGTGGGCAGATCATTTGAGGTCAGGGGTTCGAGACCAGCCTGACCAACATGGTGAAACTCCGTCCCTACTAAAAATACAAAAAAATTAGCCGGGTGTGGTGGGTGCATGTATGTAGTCCCAGCTACTTGGGTGGCTGAGGCAGGAGAATAGCTTGAACCCAGGAGGCGGAGGTTACAGCGAGCCAAGATTGCACCACTGCACTCCAGCCTGGGTAGCAGAGCAAGACTCTGTCTCAAAAGAAAAAAAAAAAAGATTAGTGGATATTTGGAAATGCTATAGTCATAAACATAATAAAAATATACAAGATTTTACATTTGCTTAGGAAGAAAATATCACTGTCTCTTTGAATTTAGGTGGCATGCCTTTCCTTTACCTCAATCATATTTCTGCCCTCCCTCCTTCTCCCTGCTACAGTACCAGAAATAAATGAAGAAAATATGTCTTTTTGGACTAATTCTTTTGTTTTAGTCTTCTGTCCCTGGACTTAGTCCTCTGGTTAGAGTTGAAGAACCATGGAATTTCAAATTTATGTAAATGTAATAGGTATTAAATACTTTTTTCCCATTTTATAGATGTATAATTTTTATAAATGTCTAGACTTCAGGAAACTGCTATTCTATTTTTAACATTTAGAATATTACCTAAAAAATGATCTTTAGGGATTTTTTTTTCTATATACATTTTTCCCATCATAAAATGGTAACTATATTAAATGTGCTTTAAATAATATATCTTATTTTAACAGAGAAGATGATTCATCACAGTCTCCAGATGCATGCAGAATTCATGGCCATCTATATGTCAATAAAGTAGCAGGGAATTTTCACATAACAGTGGGCAAGTATGTTCTTTTCACTTACTGAAAATACTTTAGACAAAGTTGGAGCTTGGTTAAAAGTAAATTCTGGCTGGTGGCTCACGCCTGTAATCCCAGCACTTTGGGAGGCCGAGGCGGGTGGATCACCTGAGGTCAAGAGTTCAAGACCTGCCTTACCAACATGTCGAAACCTTATCTCTACTAAAAATACAAAAAATTAGCTGGGTGTGGTGGCAGGCACCTGTAATCCCAGATACTCCAGAGGCTGAGGCAGGAGAATCGCTTGAACCCAGGAGGCGGAGGTTGTAGTGAGCCGAGATCGCGCTACTGCACTACAGCCTGGGCGACAAGCAAAACTCTGTATCCAAAAAAAAAAAAAATAAAAGTAAATACTTTGCTAATCAAATAAATACAGCTAACTACTAAAGGGTTGCTTAAAATATTGTGTATATGTATTTTTAATGTCTTGAGATTGTTGTCTGGGGCTTCAGTCTCAGGATAGAGAAGACTACTAACTTTAAAAACTACTTCAAAACAAAAGTAAAGCAGTCATGTCATGTTTTGTATATTAAAGTAACTGAATTGTAGGTAAATATCAGTTACAACCTTCTACTTGCCAGGTTTTAGTGGCCAGAGAGCTCTTACCTAGACATTTCATTAATTTTTTCTTTTTTTTTGGTATGGTATTAGGTTTTTGTCTTAACGTTTTGGTGGTCCTCATCAAAATGTAATTCCTGACTAATCCTAGACAAGTGTTTTGATAAAGTTAGAAATTAGCAGTGTCTAGAATAAAGTTAAATTAGGTAAAAGTTAAGGAAAAATACGAGCAGCACTCAGCACAGAAATTGTCATAAACACTTGTTAAATTTTGGAATGAATAAATAGATCCATCCATCTTTCCCTCCCTTCTTTTCTATATAGAGTGCTGAACTGAACAATATTGTACAAGACATTTTTTGAGTACTTGCTATGTGCAAATACCATGCTAGAAACTAAGGATAAACAGTGAAGAAAAAAATGAAGGGTTTTTGCCCTTTTTTATTTATTTTATTCCAAACTATACAGTATAAATATGACTCGTTATTTTAAATAGGCCTGACATTCTATAAGAAAATCCACACTTAAGCAGTGAATACGTTAATAATTATTTAATTATAGTTGTATTGAGCCTGTAAAGGAGAAGCATGGCTGATAAGAGACTATTTAACAAGGTATTAAACTTATGCTGCAAGTCAGTGGAGATGTTATTGAGGAAGACCTTTGAACACTAGGAGAAGAGGAGGAATTTAATATATAAAGGAGGGAAGGGCATACAGCAGGAAAGATCATGGCTGGAAGTTTATAAAATACATACAGAGATAACATTAGATTTCTATGAAAAAGTATTTCAGTATTTACAATAGTCAGATCAAATATTTATTTTTTTCTTCGTTATCTCTTGAAATTTATGTTTTGTTGTTTTGTTACTGTTACCTATCTCCAACTCAACCTGTTGCTGGGAACCTTGGAATGTCTTGAAATCGTAGCTTAAAGAAATTTAGAAGATTTTATTGCACCTTTGGATACAAACAATATTCTAGTTCATGACCAACTCAAAAGAGGGAAATTTTGACAAATATTATAATCAGACTCTGTATTATGTCCCTTTTTAAAATTTGTTTTTGGTCTTTTCACAATTTCACTTTCCTTCCCAGGTGGTAACTCACACTATCAGAGAGGCCAAGTGGAAAAGCATTTGGTTCATATCTTGTCATCTCAGGGATATCCTGTAAACCCGCTCCTAATTTTTAGTGGTACATTTGTCAAGTTCAGTATTGATCTTTTTGAAGGTTACTCATATTACCTCTCAGACACAATGTCAATCTCAACTGTTATATAAAAGAGTAATAAAAGGAACATAATTTGTAACATAATACGTATTTCAATATGCTTGAGCGTGAATACACAAGAAGACATAATGAAGTAGGCAGATGCTTGCCACTTACATGTAGAATTTTTAAGTGTATAATTGCTACAAATGCAGACTGAAACAGATGTATTGGCTACTCAGATACCACGAGTGACATTTCCGTTGATGAGATGATATTCAGAAATAGGAATACCTCTTTGTAATATTAAACAAAACAGAATATAAGCTTCCCTTAGTTTTCTGGGAAATTTAGTGTATATTAAAACTACAACTTTATATAGCTAAATGGGGTTCAGTTCTAGACTCAGATTATTATAATAGGCTTTTCATGTACATGAGTATCTCTTAGAGCATTTGAAAGTCAGGCAAAATCTGGAATGATTCTTTTTTGTGTGAGACTGTCAGTTTCATTGCAGGATGCCTTGTTTCTGTGGCTGTTGTCCAGTAAATCCCAATAGCAACCCCTTCCCAATAATTCTGACAACTCAAAATGCCTCTCTTCATCCCCCTCCAGTTTTCAGAACAACTTTTCCTCCACTGAAAGTCATTCAGGCTAGATTCTTGTCTGATAGGGTAGAAAATACCCCAGAAAAGAAATAGGTAAATGCTGAATATCCATCCTCCCTATGCAGAGTTTTAACAAGTGTCAGATAACTATAGTCACCTGTATTAGGGTGATTTAATTTGATTTTTAAATTTAATTTTTTGAAGAAGATGCTCACTTATGCTGTTATTTCATAAAATGAACATACCTGTTAACAACAAAAAAAGAAGGAAATATTATTTAAAACAGCTCTCTATTCCTCTCAGAGTAAAATCCTGGGTGGTGAGAGAGATCATTGAAGTAAAATGTGTAGGCTGAGCATCCCTTATCTGAAAATCTGAAATTCAAAATGCTCCAGATTTGGAGAATTCAAAATACTCCAAATTTGAGCATTGTCAACACGATGCTCAAAGGAAATGCTTAAGAGTGTTTCGGATTTCAGATTAGGGAGGCCTCCCTGGCAAATAAAATGTACGTATTCTAAAATCTAAAATTTGAAACTTCTGATCGCAAGCATTTTGGATAAGGGATATTCAGCGTGTAGTATTGTAATTTAGTTATTCAGAAAAACTTCTCTGAATTTGTTTGTTTGAAAATAATAGTAGGAACACTGTTAGACTGACAATATGATTGGAGCTAGGAATAATTTATGACAGTAGATCTTCTTTTTAGTAGTAAGCTTGAGGTAATATACTTCACTGTGAACACAGAAGAATTTATGAGACCAAACTACCAATCATTCTAGTGCATCAGGAAATGCTTTATTGAGCAAGCTTTTAGTATACTTTATGTTGAATGTCAGTGTATAACAGAACAAAGGTTTACTGCAGTGGTAGGCAAACTACAGCTTATATACCAAATCCAGCCTACTACCTGTTTTTGTATAGTTCATGAGCTAAGAAGGGCTTTTAAATTTTTATGTTTTAGATTTTATTTATTTATTTGTTTATTTTTTTGAGACAGAGTCTCGCTCTGTTGCTCAGGCTGGAGTGCAGTTTTAAATTTTTTTCAAATATTTTTTATTTTTTATTTATTTATTTATTTATTTATTTTTTATTATACTTTAGGTTTTAGGGTACATGTGCACAATGTGCAGGTTTGTTACATATGTATCCATGTGCCATGTTGATTTCCTGCACCCATTAGCTCGTCATTTAGCATTAGGTATATCTCCTAATGCTGTCCCTCCCCCCTCCCCCAACCCCACAACAGT
>NW_026652283.1:27955698-27982350 GCF_009828535.3 Hylobates moloch | reverse complement strand
CTAGGTTTTCTTGTAGGATTTTAATGGTTTTAGGTCTAACATTTAAGTCTTTAATCCATCTTGAATTAATTTTTGTATAAGGTGTAAGGAAGGGATCCAGTTTCAGCTTTCTACATATGGCTAGCCAGTTTTCCCAGCACCATTTATTAAATAGGGAATCCTTTCCCTATTGCTAGTTTTTGTCAGGTTTGTCAAAGATCAGATAGTTGTAGATATGCGGCATCATTTCTGAGGACTCTGTTCTGTTCCATTGATCTATGTCTCTGTTGTGGTACCAGTACCATGCTGTTTTGGTTACTGTAGCCTTGTAGTATAGTTTGAAGTCAGGTAGCGTGATGCCTCCAGCTTTGTTCTTTTGGCTTAGGATTGACTTGGCGATGCGGGCTCTTTTTTGGTTCCATATGAACTTTAAAGTAGTTTTTTCCAATTCTGTGAAGAAAGTCATTGGTAGCTTGATGGGGATGGCATTGAATCTATAAATTACCTTGGGCAGCATGGCCATTTTCACAATATTGATTCTTCCAACCCATGAGCATGGAATGTTCTTCCATTTGTTTGTTATCCTCTTTGATTTCATTGAGCAGTGGTTTGTAGTTCTCCGTGAAGAGGTCCTTCACATCCCTTGTAAGTTGGATTCCTAGGTATTTTATTCTCTTTGAAGCAATTGTGAATGGGAGTTCACTCATGATTTGGCTCTCTGTTTGTCTGTGATTGGTGTACAAGAATGCTTGTGATTTTTGTACATTGATTTTGTATCCTGAGACTTTGCTGAAGTTGCTAATCAGCTTAAGGAGATTTTGGGCTGAGACAATGGGATTTTCTAGATATACAATCATGTCATCTGCAAACAGGGACAGTTTGACTTCCTCTTTTCCTAATTGAATACCCTTTATTTCCTTCTCCTGCCTGATTGCTCTGGCCAGAACTTCCAACACTATGTTGAATAGGAGTGGTGAGAGAGGGCATCCCTGTCTTGTGCCAGTTTTCAGAGGGAATGCTTCCAGTTTTTGCCCATTCAGTATGATATTGGCTGTGGGTTTGTCGTAGATAGCTCTTATTATTTTGAGATACATCCCATCAATACCTAATTTATTGAGAGTTTTTAGCATGAAGGGTTGTTGAATTTTGTCAAAAGCCTTTTCTGCATCTATTGAGATAATCATGTGGTTTTTGTCTTTGGTTCTGTTTATATGCTGGATTACATTTATTGATTTGCGTATGTTGAACCAGCCTTGCATCCCAGGGATGAAGCCCACTTGATCATGGTGTATAAGCTTTTTGATGTGCTGCTGGATTCGGTTTGCCAGTATTTTATTGAGGATTTTTGCATCAATGTTCATCAAGGATATTGGTCTAAAATTCTCTTTTTTGGTTGTGTCTCTGCCTGGCTTTGGTATCAGGATGATGCTGGCTTCATAAAATGTGTTAGGGAGGATTCCCTCTTTTTCTATCGATTGGAATAGTTTCAGAAGGAATGGTACCAGTTCCTCCTTGTACCTCTGGTAGAATTCAGCTGTGAATCCATCAGGTCCTGGACTCTTTTTGGTTGGTCAAATATTTTTTAAATATTTGAAAATAAATCAGAAGGGGAGTAATATAATACATGAGAAATACATGAAATTTAAATTCGTGTCCAAAAATAAAGTTTTATTGGCATATAGCCATGCTCATTTGTTTATATATGGCTGCTTTTTTTATTACAGTACCACAGTTGAGTAATTCTGGCAGAGACCATATATGTCTCATTACTTTGTACTTTGGTGTATTATGAATTGTAGTGATGCAGTTATAATTTGACAGCATTAAAAGTGCTGTGTGTATTCCTGTCCTGCAACATTTTATTTATTTATTGTATTACTGTGTTAAAAAAAAGAAATATGGACTTCAAATGTTGCTTTTTTTTTTTTTTTTTGAGATGGAGTCTCGCTCTGTCACCCAGGCTGGAGTGCAGTGGCGCGATCTCGGCTCACTGCAAGCTCCGCCTCCTGGGTTCACGCCATTCTCCTGCCTCAGCCTCTCCGAGTAGCTGGGACTACAGGCGCCTGCCACCACGCCCAGCTAATTTTTTGTATTTTTAGTAGAGACGGGGTTTCACCGTGGTCTCGATCTCCTGACCTCGCCATCCGCCCGCCTCGGCCTCCCAAAGTGCTGGGATTACAAGCGTGAGCCACCGCGCCCGGCCCAAATGTTGCATTTTTAAAGCACAGTGTACTATGGATTATTTGATCAAATTTGGCTGCAGAACATCCTGCGTATTAAGCAATGACACTATTTAATTATGCTAAAAAGAATACAGTATATGTTGATGGTGCCAGATTGAGCATTCATCACAATATTACCAACCTATAAAAAAGCAATGGTCAGAAAAATTAGAAAATTAAAAATGGAATATCCAAACACTGTAGAATTTTATCATAAAACGTGAAAATATAGCTGTAATCTTTAAGTGCCTCATTGTTTAGCAAGTAAGGAAAGCCATCCAAGTATTGATAAGTCTGTGAAGCAATGTTTGACTGCCAGAGCTAAAGAAATGACTCCAGAAAAAAATAAATTTGCTTTAGACAATTAGATGACTAGCCTTCTTCAAGAAGAGTGTTCCAGTAGATGAGGACATTGAGAGCAGTATCTAATAGCCAGTTAAAAAACAAGCCAGGAGATTTTGAGTAGTTCCTAAACTCTTGATGAGTGGACAGATGTTACTAGAACTGCTTATTGTTTATTCGAGGAATCAATGCTGAATTTTGAAGTGATTGAAGAATTAGTATCTATGAATCGCCTGCTTTCAACAACAACTGTAGGCAAGAATATTTTTATAGAAGTTGAGAGAACACAAATTCAGTACATCCTAAAGTGGAATCTGGTATATGTTACAAATGTATTATAACTGATGATGGTGTGTGGAGCAGAAAAAGGCCTACTTGGATGCAGTTCAAACCTTGTGAAAATGTAGTGTTTAATGCCTATTGTTATCCATTGTATCATCAGTAGTACTTTGCAGAAAATATTTGAATTGATTTTGTATTTTAAACCGCTGTGTCAGTGGTAAACTTCATTTGCTCTGCTGGACCTAAATATTGACATTTCCATGGGTTTTTTTTTTTTTTGTCAGACATAAAAACTGAATATTCCATCTTGCCCTACTACATAGCAGTTTGATGGCTTAGCAGTACATTTTTTGAGCTCAGTGCCAAGATTGGATTTTTTCTGAATGAGAAAACTTCCATCAGTTGCAATTATTGAGCAATGAATAGTTTTGGAAATTACGTTTCATGCAGACTTAATAATGTTTAATGAATTTAGCCTAAAAGTATAAGGCAAAACCAATGTTTATGAAATTTATTATTGTAGTATAGTTGTTTCAATGACTAGTGATTTTGAGTGGTTTCTTTTACTTTTCATGCCTTGATAGCGTTTGCTGTCAAAAGTTAAAGCAAGGATCTAGACTCATTCTCATACTTGAATATATTTTCTGACCTTTCAAACTGTAGTTCCAGAACTTCAGACACTGATGCAAATACAAAGGAAATTTCCATGTTTCAAATTCATTTCACTGCGCAATTGAGGAAATTTTGCTTTAATTTAGATTGGAAGTTATTAATCTGCAATATAGTAACGTGTTTATAGGTAAATAAGTGTCAGGAGAAGAATCTACTGGAATTCTATAAGTGTCTTTCAAGCAATGAATATGCTCAATACATACTCATGGATTAATATTTTCAAAGATGAAATACTTAAAATTTCATTATAGATCATCATCATCAGTTAAAGATTTATGGTCAGTTTGGAAAATAGAGAACATTCCAAACCCCAATTAAACAAAGTGTAATCTCCCTGCAAAACAGTTGTATTACCAAAAAAAGGACTCATTACGATTATATCAATGAAAAGTTTGTGAAAATGTGCTTTTTCTCATTATGTAACTACATAATATACTTGATTTTACACCATGGTCCACAAAGCCTAAAGCATTTACTATCTGGCTCTTTGCCAAAAATGTTTGCCAACCTCCAGCAGTTTATTGCATTGCTGAGATGAGTAGACTTGTCTGCTCAGTCAATAGGCCAAATGCATTCTTATGTTATTTTGTACTAAGAAAAATTATATAACTTAGGGAAGATCCAGTTTCTGATTTTAATTAATTATACATATAAATGGTACTACTTTAATATTGTTTTTTCTTCTTTCAGGGCAATTCCACATCCTCGTGGTCATGCACATTTGGCAGCACTTGTCAACCATGAATGTAAGCAGTTTCTGACTTTTTTTCAGTAAAGATGTACTTGAAAAAAATATTATTTTTAAAAGTGCAGATGCAGTGTAGTTGAAAGTGAGCCATTTTGAAAACATATTCATCCAAAGGAAAAAATAAATTTTTAAATTGATTTACTTTAGTCTGCATTTGTATTTGGTCATGGCTCAGAGTTGCTGAGGTTAAGGAGGAAAGCCTAGTGTACTTTCTATAACTTTGTACACATTTCCGCTAATTTTTAGGGATAACGAAAAGAATATATTTGCAATTTATTTCAATTTGCAAGTTGAAATATGGATGTATAGACATGTATAAAGTATTCAGGTTAATTTGGTATCATGATTGTCATAAGACTTAAGTTCTTAAAGTGTGCTTTAGAGGACAAAACAAGTAATGGATTCCACAGAAAATTAGTTTGGTCACATTTAGCAATAGTGTATTAAAAATATATCTGATCAGTTTTATTATATGGCTACATGGACATCATTCCAATTCTAACAATAGAGTCCTGTTACTATATGATGATTTGGAAAAGGAAAGATGAGTATTTTTGGCTTTCATTATTATATTAATATTTTCTAGACATTAAATTGTATATAATTATAAAATTTGAGATATAGCATTTTGTCAGAATTTATTTTATACATTTAATTCGCACATATTTACATTTATTTTTCTCAAAGTAATGTGGCTTCAAATACTGTATTATTATCCTTGCAGATTTTAAACATTTTCATTTGAGAATAGATATAAGAATGTAAACCAGTCTGTAACATAATTTTGAATAATACAATTTCTCTGCTAAATTGTTTTTATTTTTTGCCTTTTAGCTTACAATTTTTCTCATAGAATAGATCATTTGTCTTTTGGAGAGCTTGTTCCAGCAATTATTAATCCTTTAGATGGAACTGAAAAAATTGCTATAGATCGTAAGTATTTAATAATTACTGTTGGATTTTACATGTAGAAAATTTTGCTTATAACCTGAATATTCATACATTTTTAATGTCTTCCCAACTACTGTGTAAAGATAATCTTTAAGTGGTTGGTGAGTGAGATGTTTGTGGAGAGAATTTGTCCTAGTAGTGGATGAAATTTGAATATTCAAAAATGAGCCATAGAACAGAATAAAGAAATTTGAGTTAAAAGATGAAGGAGTTAAAAGGCAGAAGGAGTTCAATTTAAACAGTAGAAATAGATGAAAGGTTAATACATTAATAGGGCATAACTGCACTTTTTTGTATTCACCAAAGAAAGAATAAGAATGAAAAAAAGTTTCAACATTATGAGAAGAATTTTCTTCTTTGTATAATATAGGGTTTTAAAATGCATATATATCATTTTAGAAACCTCTCTGGAGAATTTTACAAACACCAGAAACCTAGTTATTCTGGAATGGTTTGGTTATTAACATAGAAGGAGTACATTATAGCACAGATAACCTTTTTAAAACGTTCTTTTTAACCTTCTGCTCCATTTAAAGTATCAAGTCTGTCCAAATATGGAAAGATCATTTTCTTAGTTTTTTAGAAAGTAGTCTGTTCTCATGTTTTCTGCAGGTTTTTGATTGCCTCTTTCTAAAATAATCATATTATATACCATGTTCCAGCTATTGGACATCTTAAGGACTTCTGAAGCTTATTCAGCTAGTAGGAATTCTATCCTTTATAAAATTATAACTAAGGATTTAGTTTTTTATTAATTTAGGTAGATTTATTAATATCCTATTCAGATTTATTCATATTCTTTACTCTTTAGCAGTGTTATAATCATATATTAAAGATGTTTAGAATTTAGAATATTGATTTACATTCATGAATATTTTATGTTCATGTGGGAATGTTTCACTTCAGGAAACCTGAGTGTACTAAATTTAGAAATGTGTGGATGGAAACATTTTGAGATTTATAAGCTTTAGTCAGTATAATCTAATCTGTAATCTAAGCATATGTTAATTCTCCTCTGAAATACATTGCATGTTACCTGAGAGATGCTCATTTGGAAACATACTGGTTGGTGCTTTGTTTCAAGATGCTAAAATGAACTACAAATTTTTGTACAGAAGCTCTTCTAAATATAAACAAGTTAATTTTCAAAAAGCTGTTTTTAAGTGTACTTCTTTATAAATTCAGAGAAACTAAGGTATTTTGAGTCATATTCTGAAATGCCGTTAAGTGAGTATCATCAGGTTATTCACAGCTTTAAAGCAGTTTGTATACTTTTCTCCTTCATAATATATGTTTTATTCAGCCTCTTTTTCCAAAAAGAAAAAAAACCAACATTACATATCTGCTGTGTCAGGTAACTATCCCTTTCCTGATGTTCTCCAGAAGCGTTGCAGGAGTTACTTAACAATTAACATCTTTAATGCAGTACAGATTTGGATAAACAAGATAGACATAGTCCCTGCCGCTCATAGAGCACATGTTCCTATAGGGAATTAGATCTTTAGGTAATAAATGTTAGGGCAAACGGCTCTGAACGAAATAAAGGAGATTGCCTATGATACGAGAAAGGGCATGGAAGAGGCCGTGGTATTTGAAAAAAACTTGAGTGAAGTAAATAAGTGAGCTAAGCGATTATCTTTTTGAGAGCATTGCAGGCAGCTTTTTTATTAATGAAGCTGGTAGAAATAAAACAACCTATATGTGCTGCCACAAGCTGGATAACCTAACTCCATACTCCTCCTACCCTGCCAACTTCTCAAATGGCAGGGATGGCTCACTTTCCTAATGGTAGAGAGGTGGATATGTATGTCTTGAAGACAGAGCTGTTAGAGAGAGAATGCCTATACTATCTAGTTAAGTGGCTTAGCCACACATGATTACTTTTTGCAGATGAATCATTCCTTCCATGAGTGAGAGAGAAGTGGAGAGGAAGGTCAAAGCTTTTACTCTTTTTACGTACAAAGGGGTGCAAGCTTCTATTTAAATCTGGGAGAATTTTTTCTGCTTAAATTTAAGACCATGTTCCCCTTGAGTGAAACTGCCTGGGTTCAAGTTCTCACTCTGCCACTTAATAACTTGGACTTTGGCCTGTTTCTTAACATCCCTGTACTTGAGTTGCTTCATCTCTAACAAAAGGATAATAAAAACATTTACTTACTTCTCTAGTTGAACCTATGGATAGGTGTATCTAATTATAATTTTTCTAGAGAATTCTCTAGACCTAGAGAATTAACATATTTTATATTATGTGAATGGGTAATTGTTTACAGTTAATTAGTAATTGGTAATATTCTGGTATTTAAAACTTGTGTCAAACGTAGAGATGCCTAATGACTATATAAAAATGATCCTTTTGATTACACAGTAACCCCAGGCCATCATTGAGTAGTTTCTTTAGTTTTCTTCCAACTGTAATATCAGTTCCTTGTATTTATTCAAAGGCTAGCTAATTTGATTTTGGTTTAGTGTATATCTTAAGATATTAGTAGAAACTGAAAATGTGTCTTGTGGTGGTTACTCTCTTATAATTTTATTTTATTCTTAGTTTCTGTACTATAGAAATGCCGGCCGGGCGCAGTGGCTCACACCTATAATCCCAGCGCTTTGGGAGACTGAGGCAGGAGATCGCTTGAGTCCAGGAGTTTGAGACCAGCCTGGGCGACATGGCAAAACCCTGTCTCTACTAAAAATGAAAAAAATTTAGTTGGGCTTGGTGGTGTGCATTGTAGTCCCAGCTATGCAGGAGGCTGAGGCAGGAGGATTGCTGGAGCCCAGGAAGTCAAGGCTGCAGTGAGCCGTGATTGCGCCACTGCACTCCAGCCTGGGTGATGGAGTGAGACCCTATCTCAAAAAAAAAAAAAAAGGGAAAAGAAAAATGCCACTTTTTCATATTTGATAAAAGGATGTTAATGATTATAAGGAATATTTAAGTCACCAGTTCATTTTTTTAAACATCTGTGTTGCCCATCTTATGCTTACTGAGAACTTGTTTTACTGAGTATAAATATGTTGCTTTCATTGGTTCTTTTAAAAATTTTTTTTGTTAGACATTAAGTTGTATGTAACATTACATTTCTGATTAAATGTTTTTATTTTTTATTTGTTTGAGATAGGTTCTTGCTCTGTTGCCCAGGCTGGAGCGCACTAGCACAATCATGGCTCACTGCAGCCTTGACTTCCTGGGCTCATATGATCCTCCTACCTCAGCCTCCTGAATAGCTGGGACCCACAGGTGCATACCACCATGCCCAGCTAATTTTTAAATTTTTTGTAGAGACAGGGTCTGGCTCTCTTGACCAGACTGGTCTCAAACTCCCAGACTCAAGCAATCCTCCTTCCTCAGCCTCCCAAAGTGCTGAGATTACAGGTGTGAGCCACCACATCCAGCTAAATTTCAGGTTAAATATATTTAATAGAAGAATATATTTGGCAGTAGTTTTGTTGCTACTGAATTGATAAAAAGTATTTTTTGTATTCTAGACAACCAGATGTTCCAATATTTTATTACAGTTGTGCCAACAAAACTACATACATACAAAATATCAGCAGACACCCATCAGTTTTCTGTGACAGAAAGGGTAAGTTGAATCCAACCGGTAAAATAATTTGGTGATTTTTTTTTAAAAAAGCATTTTAAAGTTTCCTGGCTACAAAATAAGATGGTGTTTTACTTGGTGTCTTCCCTCATTTAAAAATCTGTGGAAGTTTTGAAATGAATTAACATTTTATTTTAAATCAGAAATATATCAGAAATGAATATTAGTATATTCTAAAGCAATAAAAGTATATATTAAAAAATCTGAAATGTTTTCTATTGCATTAAGATTTAAAATTGTTAAATTGTGATGGCCTTATTTTATTCTTAATTTTGTAAATGTTTTCTCATAAATTGATATAAGCAGTTCTTGATCTGGCAGCAGATTCTTTGAATTCTGTTATTTATTTATTAATAAATGTACTACCTTCTCTGGGCATACATGGTTATCATGGATTAGATAGCAAATTTAGAGGGTTTGCCTTCCTAAATTAATGCTTTGTATTCATCTGATTGTGATGAAGAACATTCCACTACCTCAGGGTGGTATGGCCATATAAATAAATACTGACAGTGATGAGCAAAGTTTTGGAATTGGACAGTTTAATAGATTTCTTATCTACTTTGAGGTCATGTTTTCTTATTTTTGTGTTTGAATGGTGACTATTCAAACACTTGTATCCAGAAGAATTCTAAGGCAAAATTTAAGTGCTTTAAAAATTTTGCTTTCCTTTATATAGCGTTTTCTTTTACTAGCCTTATAACTCATGATGACCATGCCCTCAATAATTGTGCGATTTTTTTTTTGTTCTTATGAGATTAAGTATTGAAGTTTTTAGGGGTGAAGTGTCATGTGTCTATAACTTTTCACTTGGCTTGGGAGAAAGTACAAGTTCATATAACTGCATATATATGTATAAGTATGTGTGTATATACACTCATACGAAGAAACTAGGTAAAGTTTATACAAGAACATATTGTGCTTTTCAACATTTCTTTAAGGAGTAGGGAGATTCCATTTCTCACCTGTAAGATTGGCAAACACCTCAAGGCAATACCTACAGTTGACAAGACTTTGGGGAAAATAGGCAAACATGCAGTGCTATGGGGATGCAAAGTGGCATAATCTTTGTGGAACATAGTTTAGCAGTATCTGCAAAAGGACCTATGCATTTAGCCTTTGACTGAGCAATTGCACTTCGAGAAAGCTATTCCAAAGATACGGTGGGCAAAAATATAAAAATGTGTGTTTCAGGCTATTCATTGCATTGTTATCTGTAATAGTAGAAGATTAGAAACAACCCAGATGGTACATCTACACACTGGAGGAAGATGCAATTGTTAAAAATCAAATGAGAAGGATCTCTATATACTGATATGAAAATATCTCCAGGATATATTTTTAAAATAACGAAACCAAAAATATATATGTAATAGAATCCTAGGGCATTTGACTATTGAAGGATGTGTTTATACTGATAGGGTGACTAAAATAGTTTTTTAACTTAAAAAAGAATGGAGTAACTGGGGTTGGTGAAGTGCAGGATAGGGGGTGGGAGGGAGAGGGCTGACATTCGTTAGTCCTGGAATCGAAAGTGAATCATTATTAGTCATTCATTATGTATATGCCCTCATCCCTAAAACAGTTTATACCCTTATAGGTAGTGACAATATATTTATAACTCAGCATGATATTGAGCGTTTTAGAGCTTTAAGACGTAGTCACTTTATTGGAAATTTGATCAGCTGGCTTATAAGGCTGTATTGTGCTAGTAATAGGGAAAGGGTTTTGTAATGCTCTACATAAAACTGTTTTAATTTCCCTTGGTAGTAGTTAACCTCATTATTTGTATTCTTAAAGCTTGCAGTTTAGTTATAGCGTGAGGAACATGCCATACATTTGTAAGCTCTTGAGCTCCGTAGAAAACTTGTATCTAAGGTGACCTTTTTGAGAAAATAAGAATGATTCTGCTCTTTTGACAGTTTCAAAAGCTAACCACACAAAGAATGCAAAATAATTTGTCTCTGAAGAGCTTAGTCTAGTAGGACAGTTCATAAGGAAATGTGGATGTCCTCCTCTTACAGTAGGGCTTCAGGGCTTAATATTGAATGTATGTAAGTAACCAGATGACATGAATTCTGTTTCTCTCTTCCTCCTATTTCTCCCCTTCCTTTTGCCTCCCTTTTAGGAACGTATCATTAACCATGCTGCAGGCAGCCATGGAGTCTCTGGGATATTTATGAAATATGATCTCAGTTCTCTTATGGTGACAGTTACTGAGGAGCACATGCCATTCTGGCAGTTTTTTGTAAGACTCTGTGGTATTGTTGGAGGAATCTTTTCAACAACAGGTTAACAACCATTTCTTTTTGTCTAATTTCTAAAAGTGTTGCTTATACTTAAGTTGCTTCTTCTCAAAAGGGCAAGAAGTATACAGATTTTCATGTTTTGCCATTTAAATAGCTTTTGCTTTAATTACAAAATCCAAAATTATATTGACTACCCAGTAAACATAACTAATTTCATTGTATTCAATGATGTAAGGTAGATTATATAATTGTGAGTTGGAAAGATCCTGGGTGTTAACATCAGACTGAAGTAGAATTGAATGTAAGTTCTGTCATTTACTTGGTGGTAGCTTGGAATAGATCACCTACCTTTTTTGAGGTTTTCTAATCAGTAAAAATAGCAATAATAATATCTAATTTGCACGTGTGCTATAGGATTAAATATGAAAATGCCTAGAAGGCATTTAAGGCATTTTTAACTGTGCAGTATGTAAAATCATATGTTATAGTACTTTGAATTATGCAATACATGAAACTAGATTTGTAATCAGTAACATGTTTATGATTTTTGTCCTGAGATCCTGGAATTCGCTAAGATATTTGTC
This sequence comes from Hylobates moloch, assembly GCF_009828535.3. Taxonomy (NCBI): domain Eukaryota; kingdom Metazoa; phylum Chordata; class Mammalia; order Primates; family Hylobatidae; genus Hylobates; species Hylobates moloch. The sequence continues at coordinate 27,970,725 of NW_026652283.1, read as the reverse complement.
GAATTGTAATGATGAAAATTGGGAGTTAAGTACAATAGAGAAAAAGGAAACAATTTTATTTTCATCTTCAGTCCTTATTCAGTATTAGATGGAGCTGGGTAGTTTATTATACTTAGAATCATATTTTTAAATGAATGAATAGCTTTTCTTTCCAAATTCTTTGTTAGTGCTTCATTTCAATCTATTTAAGTTTGTGTTATTGACATCATTTATTTTCCAAAATTGTATTGGTGTGGGAAAACCTTGAAAAGATTGTGTTTGGGCCAGGTGCAGTGGCTCATGCCTATAATCCCAACACTTTGGGAGGCCAAGGGTGGCGGATCAGCTTGAGGCCAGGAGTTCCAGATCAGCCTGGCCAACATGGCTAAACCCCGTCTCTACTGAAAATATAAAAAATTAGCTGGGCGTGGTGGCACATGCCTGTAATCCCAGCTAATTGGGAGGCTGAAGCACAAGAATTGCTTGAGCTGGGAGGTGGAGGTTGCAGTGGGCCAAGATTGCACCACTGTACTCCAGCCTGGGCAACAGAGCGAGACGTCTCAAAAAAAAAAAAAAAAAAAAAGATTGTGCTCAGATCATGAATTATGTGGCCTTGTGATTTTGAAAAGAAATCCATTTGTTTTAAAACCTTTCTTGATTATTTTTAACCATGGAAGTGAATAATGCAAACTGCTTTGTTTTCTTCCATAATCTATTCCATTATAATTATTTATTCTTAAATAACAGTTTAGGCAATAAGTAAAAGCATAAACTTATTGTTTATTACAGGCATGTTACATGGAATTGGAAAATTTATAGTTGAAATAATCTGCTGCCGTTTCAGACTTGGATCCTATAAACCTGTCAATTCTGTAAGTGGTGTAGTACACATGGTGCTGATCTCTAAATCTTAGAATCGTTGTTAAGTCTATGGGCCAGTCATAGTGGCTCACACCTGTAATCCCAAGACTTTGGGAGGCCAAGGTGGGAGGATCACTTGAGCCCAGGAGTTTGAGACCAGTCAAGGCAACATAGTGAGAGCCCCATTTCTACAAAAGATAGAAAAAATTAGCTACCCAAGGTGGTGCAAGCCTGTATTCCCAGCTACTTGGGAGGCCAAAGTGGGAGAATCACTGGAGCCCAGGAAGTTGAGGTTGTTGTGAGCTATGATCATACCACTGCACTCCAGCCTGGGTGACAGAGCAGACCCTGCCTCAAAAAAGATAGAGATAGAGAGACAAAGATAGAGAGAGAGAGAGAGAAATAGTAGCTTTTGGTTACTAGAAAGGATTGAGGAAAGAGCATAAGGAATAAAACTAATTCTTTGGTCTTTTTTTTCCCCTCTTCTCCTTAGGTTCCTTTTGAGGATGGCCACACAGACAACCACTTACCTCTTTTAGAAAATAATACACATTAACACCTCCCAAGTGAAGGAGAAAAACTTTTTGCCTGAGACATAAAACCTTTTTTTAATAATAAAATATTGTGCAATATATTCAAAGAAAACACAAATAAGCAGAAAACATACTTATTTTAAGAAAGAAAAAAAAGGATAAAAAAACCCAAACTGAAATTCTATATACGTTGTGTCTGTTACAAACGTCCTAGAAGAAATTATGCAGCTAAACAGTGAAGAAGCCCAACTGGAGTGTTGCTTTGAAGATGATGCCTTCTTATATTTTCACAGCAAATGGGTGGTATCAAAATCAGACATTGCTTCTTGCTGATAAAAAGCCTGAAGGAAATAAGTGAAACTACATCTATGGGGAAAAAAAAAACATTGAGAAGTGCAAATGTTCGCATCCTTTTGTTTTTAAAAGATATGATGTCAGAATAAAATGTGGAAAACATACGGAAAACTAGTCTAGACTTTAAAGAATTGTGATCAGGTCACATTGTTAATAAAAAAAAAAAAACAGGGACTAGTCCCTATGTTATAGCCATATTAATGTTAAGCCATATTGACAAGACCAGTTATCCAATAATTTGGTCTTAAAAAGTAACTACTTTGAACTCTGGTTATTGACTTATCTAACTGCTGAAGATAGAGTCTTAGAAGACTAAGGTAAATTCTCACAGGGGCAGGTATGTAGGTGTTATGTAACTAAGGTGTCATTCACAAATGGTATAGTAGAATCTTATACACGGAAAAGAAAGCACATTTTTTTAAAAAAGATGCCAAGTTTTTTAATCTAATCATTATATTATTGGTATATTTTGGGGAACATAGGGTGAGTTATAAAAAGATCCGCTACTGATAGTGAAAATTACCGGTTTGTAAAACATTAAGAGAAAAATAGGATATTTTATATGTGGTGAGTGGAGAACAGGGTAACTTTAAATCAAAGTGTAAGGCAAATTGTAAGCACCACAAGATATATCAGATTTGAGGTGCCATGTTAAACATTGTCCATTAAACTGTAAAACTGTATTATGAAGTATTTGCATTCAGGGTCTCCTGAATATGATTGATTCTGTATTAGATTGTGTTCTAACTTTCTTACTATTTAAGGATTGGTTCTAAATCTTCAGATTATAAAAGATTAAAAATAGTGAGAGGGAGCTATCACACAGGTACTGTTAAAAGCTGTATTTGGAATATGTGTACCAATATCAGTTTTCCTTTTGTAGTACTGAATGACAGTAGAAGAATCATCAGCCAGTCCCCAAAGTTTAAATCATTTAAGGAAATGGGGAAACAGGATTCCAGGTAAATAACAAGACTGAAAAACTAGATTTAAAATAGTGCTTTTAGAAAATAGGATATCACAGGTAACGGTTTTTCAAATGGATTTTTTTAAAGATAAATTTATGAAAACAGGATAAACAATATAATGGAGAGAAGGAGAAATAGTGATGGGTCTATTTTACACTAAAGTTTATGCAGAATGGCATTTTGCAGAAAATAACAGAAGCATCACTTTAAAAAATATATCATTAAGAGCCATGAAGTTAACTGATGAAAATAAGTGATATAACATACTATGAGAGATTTTTAAATCCAGAAAATTCTGAATAGTGAATGAGCCTTCTCTAGGTTTTGATTTTTTTTCTTCAGATTATTTCCAACAAAGTTTGGCTATAAACTAACAGAACATCTATCAACAGGAATTTTAATAGGAAAGAATTAGAATTGTAGACTGATTGTTGGTCCTTTAAGTATGCTTGTAAGAAAATTCAATCGTTTCAAGGCTTTTTCTAAATGGGAGGGAAAACAATATTGATTTAGGATTATTTTCTTTCATTTAGGATTAGAACAGTTTAGTACCTTTAAAAAGGATTTTAAAAATTATTTTGATACTTACATATGATTTTTGTTTTCATATTTTCCAAATACCATATTAAAATTTGAATGAAATTTGTCTCCTATGAAAAGAATTTCTTTAAAGCAAAATTCTGCTTTGCCTTTGATTTCCATTTTAAAGGTTAAAGGCTTCCATCTGAAACTCCTCAAATAGAGTCAGATTTTTGGCAGTGGAACTATTAAAATTCCGATCAGCCCTTTGGATGATGAAGTGTACCTGCATATTAGGATTTGTTAGGAGTTTTTGGCCTCACCAAGTGATTCTTTTCTATTGCAGAGAGCACTTTACTCACCTACCTGTTATGCAACTTTCCCTATGCCTGGAGGTGCCTCCAGCCAGGATACCCTACTTTGTTACCCAATTCTCCTTTTTGTTTTACAAGGGTATTCATAATATCTATATATTTATATTCCAGACTACATATTTAAAAGTCTGAGATCTCAAATTATATGAAATGGATTTTTAAATACTGTGTTTGCATACATTGACCTATAAAGAAGATTAAATTGGTGAATAATTCCCTGCTGCAGTATTTGTACACTTCAGACTACCTCTTAGGAAAAGCTTAACTTAGTATTGCAAAATTCCCTTTCTCTCTTTTTTTTTTTTAAGAGATGGGGTCTCGCACTGTTGCCCAGGCTGAAGTGCAGTGGCACGATCATAACTCACTGCATCCTCGAACTCCTGGGTTCAAGCAATCCTCCTGCTTCAATCTGCTGAATAGGTAGGACTACAGCCATGTACCAACAAACCTGGCTAATTTTTTTTCATTTATATAGATAGTGTCTTGCTGTGTTTCTCAAGCTGGACTCCAACTCCCAGACTCAAGTAATCCTCCCACCTTAGTCTCCTGCATTGCTGGGATTATAGGCATGAGCCTCTGCACCTGGCACCCAAATTACTTCTAGTTCTCAAGTTAGATGATTAATATCACACTTTTCTCATCTATGTTTTATGATAGCATTGAAGTTTTACAATTAAAAATTTACTAATGCAAATGATTTACAGTGTTTAATACAAGCTTAATTTTGGAATTCATGAAGGAATGACTAAGATCTAATTTTTTTTTTTTTGAAACTGAGTCTCGCTCTGTCACCTAGGCTGGAGTGCAGTGGTGCAATCTCAGCTCACTGCAACCTCCACCTCCCAGGTTCAAGTGATTCTCCTGCCTCAGCCTCTCGAGTAGCTGGGACTACAGGTGCGTACCACCAAGCCCAGCTAACTTTTTTGTATTTTTAGTAGAGACAGGGTTTCACTGTGTTAGCCAGGATGGTCTCAATCTCCTGACCTCATGAGCCGCCCACCTTGGCCTCCCAAAGTGCTGGGATTACAGGCATGAGCCACTGCACTCGGACAGATCTAATTTTTTGATAGTGTAAGAGAGATACACTGTGCATTCCATCTATGTCCTGAGTTAGTAATTCAAGTACCAAAAAGTAATTTAATATGAAACTCCTTGAAAATTCAGAGCTTACACTTGAATTCAAGATGCCTATTTTTGATTGTTCAAAAGTTACTTAAACCTGAGCCTTAGGACCTTTAAAATCTCAGCATGCCTTTTAAGCTAGTACTTTTCCTGTTTTGAGCTCTAGCAAACCTTCAGCAAGCCAAGGTGGTAGCCCTTTTTCAACACTATCAAAATAGAGAGGTCACCAGTTGTTCACTGCCTTATGGTAAAATGCCTGGATCAAGATCCATGTATCCCCCCATATTGTGATGATGCAATCAAAGCATAGTTTTTTTCTACTTTCTGAAATTAGTGATGAAATCACTTTACATTTAAGAAGAGAAAACAGACTGCCTTGGATTTTTTTTTTTTGTCTTGAGAGAAAAGAGAACATAAAATATTTAGTGTTGCAGGCATAAACATTAAGACTCAATAAATGACAAATTATGAAGCATTTTTTTGTCTTTTTAATACTAGGAGAAAATTAAAATCATGTACCCCCAAATAAGCCTCAGTTCCCATATTTAAACTTTTTTCTCATAGGAAAGCTACAGGAATTTTAAAATATCACATGGTTACATTTGCTTTTCTTCCAGATGGAGCTAAATTGCTATATGATACAGGGTTTATTTTATATTTCTCATATTAAAGATGAAAAAGTGAAAATTGAGTAGTTGACTCAAAATTATGCGTATAACTATGTGAACAGTTGAATACAAACAAGATTACAAGCAGTGAAACATTTAAATAGTTTTGGCAACTCCAAATATTTTGTGTTTCACAAAAGGAGTTAGGTTAACTTTTCCAAATATAACTCGTTTTATACTATTTTAATAAGGAAAAACTTAAGGATGAGAAGGCATGAGGAAAAGTATACATTAGTGAAAGCTATATACTAAAGCAGACCTTCAACAACAGCTCATAACTAATAAATGCTTCGTATTTTGTTTTCAAGCAGTTATGTAAATCAATTTGGTGATTTCTTATACTGTACTTACATTTACTTTCTTTAAGGTATTTTTCTGGAATTGACCCAAATTGCCGTATCACATCTCCTATCCCTTTTGCAGTTCCCGGTTGGAATCAGTATTTCAAATAAAGTAGGGACACATCTAAAATATTTGTGTATCGGAAAAGGTGTTTCTGGCTATTTAAACTCAAGCATCCTATGCCACAGTAGTATCTCCATTTTGCGGGGCACTACTGTCTCTCAAACCAGTTACATCTGAAAACCAGCAATTACTAGTCTTAGTTAATTACAAAAAAAAAAAAAATTTTTTTTTAAGTGATCTAGGCAGTGAGCATTTTCCCACACCTTTATGTGGGCATATGAGAATCGTTACTTCTTACTATAAGTAACGATTATGATCCCAGACATTATTAGAATAGCAGTTCTAGAAAAGTAGCCATGTGGAAATTTACAAGTGATTCTTGTAAACTTTGAAAATTATTGATGTTTTTGGAAACTAGGCTGATCTACTTTAATTGTTTATGTTTATTGTAAGTTAACATGCTATTTGGGCATTATTAGACCAGTCTCTTTACCCTGGGATACTAAGTTAATTACATGAGGTGTTAAATGGAAGTAATGATGTTAGTTAGTTGAAAATCGCAAGAAGTGTTTTTCTGAATTGTGTGCCCATTTGCCTTAACTTTTTCTAGTATTAGTTGCCTCAGGCAGTGACTCTTCAACTCTGTAATACTTGATACTGTATCAGGTATCTTGTGGGTAGAGAATATAGGGATTGCCAAAACTTTTGAAACATAGGTACCTTTTCTTTGTACTTTCCATCCTCTTTTCCCCTAAGTAGAAGGTTCTTTCCCATTGCTTTGTTTATATTAGGCATTCAAGTAATTGCTAATTGGTCTTGATGTGAAATAGTTATATGCTAGAGATTTCCCTTCATACAGATACCTGCTTTTACTGCCTAATCATCACAAGAGAACTTTGTGTCATTTATCTGATGCCACAAATAGAAGAATACTCGTGTCAAAATAGCCCTATTATTAATGGTGTTAGAAAAAGTGAAGCATTATGTACCTAAAGGTTAATTTATATTCATCTGATAGTTAGTTATTCCTGTGATGTGATTTGGTGGAAAGAGTTCTTTGGAAGTTATTTCGTTTTTCTGGGGGTTGGGGGGTGGGGTGCAGGGAGTGTAAAGGAGGGAGAAGTGCTGCGGTAGTCAGCAGTTAAAGACAACACTAGAATAGGGGAAGAATTTTAATTCAAATTTTTATTTAATCGAAAGTCAAAATGTGAATACTTGATTAGTGGAGTTACTGAATTGGTAAAACATACAATCAAAAGTGAATTCTTAGAATTATTATTATGTCTTAATCCAATCCCACTGAGCTATATATATCTTGATTTCATATTTTCATCATGTCTATAGCTTGTATCTTAATTGATATAACTCAAAAGTACCATATAGACATCTCAAACTAAAGATCACCAGGTGCTTAGTTTCAGAGCTGAGTTGTCTGCTATGGAAAATATTTCCCAGAATTTAGATGAGATTGGGAAAGATATGGCCCAGAAGAGTTCCTCCAAAATGCCCTTCATATAGAGCTCAGGAGAATCTGGAATAATACTGGGCTAGATACTGCCCTAAGGCCTTGTACACTTAAACTACCACGATGTGCCTTTCTGAATATTACCCAGTTATTCCAGGAAGTGAGCATAAATATAACTGCCATTTTTTGTTAACATTTTATGCCTATGCCGTTTTCAGCTAGTTACATGGTGACTAATTTTAGTTGTTTAGGCTCCAAATACTATATTTGAATAATATTCCATGTTTTTAACATGAAGAAATAAATGCTGCAATCCAACATGTACTCATCTCTCAAATATGAGGAAAGTTGGCCTAACAGTTACGTTATTATTACTATAGGAATTGGAGAATATATATAGTTTTCACTAGTTTGCATTATACACAAAATATTTTTAAGAAAACAAAATCTATTTTCTAAACTTAGAATCCCTTAGTGAAGTCTATTCACTTTTCTGCTGTATGTTGTACAGTTAACATTGTGCAATTGGAATGATCAAGATACTAGTAAATCCTTTGGTGATCACATAGGTGTAATCTTCCCCACTTTATACCAGAAGACTAAAACTACAGTTTAAAAGTTCATTTGAAGTTTTGTTTTGCTCAGTGGCAGAGATCAAATGGGACCATCCCTCTCCCTGTTAACCACTCTAATTGAGTCCTGAGTGGAAAAAGCTTAAATATAAAGGGTTTGGCAACTTTTAGAAGAAGGAGACTCTTGAAAGAAGGTTACCAGGAAAATTGAGGATTAAAAAGATTTAGAAATAATAGCTACCAAGTTCAAATTTGAGAATATTAATTTTGACTTAAAGCATAATACACGAGTCCCCAATGCAAATATGCCTAATCCCTCACTCTATACATACTTATTTACACTTCTTGTTCCTTCTTAAGAAGTGAATATAGTTAAGAAAAATGTTGAATGTAAATCTACTTTTCTGATTCCGCAACCCCTCAACCAGGACTCCAAGGTATAACATGGAAAGAAAGAGAGACGTTTTCAGTGGGGTATTACTTCTCTTACTGCATTTTTGAGGATATTGAGACCATTCTCCTTTTACTCATCTTGATTTTAAATTTTTCTTTTTGGGTACCCAGAATGGTTCCAAGGTTAGTACTGCTTGAGCTCATTTCAGCTTCTGCCATGCATCTTTCCATATTTACTGAGTTTAAATGAATCCTCTCAGGGAGAAAAGAAAAGCTAAGTATAGAAAAGTGGGAGTACTTTCACGTTTAATATGCAAGGGCATAAAATAGAATGTTAGGAAACAATTTGGATTTTTTTCCCTAAAATATAGGTGACTATGGGCTAGTTTACAACTTTCCTTCTCTCACTGAAATAAAAATATATAGTTAAGGAATAGGGACAAATACATAACAGGTGACATTTGACAGTTTGGGCATATTCGTTGTTACTTTCTAATCTTGAGAATCACAGTTTGCTGTTTTAGAGGTATCTGAGAGGTTCCAGATAAAAAGCGATGACGAAATGCTCTTAAACTTTGAGCGTGCTGGATGCTCTAAAGTAGGAGAGGAATTTGTAACAGAAGCTTATGATGAAGAACCAGACATTCCGAGCCATCTGAGATCTTGCAATGAGAAGGCGCCAGGCGATAAGGAAGAGGGCAGTATTAAAGAGGTAGTGAATATTTCGGAGCCTAGGGAACAGACAGACATAACCAAAGTTAAAACTACCAGATACCCAACCACATTATCTGAAGATAAGTATGTGTTTTCCTGGATATGACTGGCAAGTATTTATGAAGTGCTCACAGAGTATTTGGTATAACTTGGCCAATTGTTTTCTGCATCTTTCATTTCCACAGCATTCTTGCTGAATAGATTTGTACCATATTTCCCTAACTAATTTCTCTTACACCTCTCTCCACTTGAAACTATTTACAAGCATGACTAGCATAATCTTGTAAATATACTTTGATCATGTTACCACATCATAAATCTTCACTGGTTCTTGTCCATTAGAAGGTAAATTCTAAAGTTCTTGGCTTGCTATTCAAGGTTCCTCCTTCCTGTTTTGCAAGCTACTTTTCTATCCTTATCATCTCTGCACTACAGATCCTGTGCTTCTACCAGGATTATACCAGAGTGCTAGAATTTTTTGTCCCTCAGGGATTATGGCTGAAAGAAATTTAAGGAAGTTGAAAAAATTGAGGAGTGACTTTTTTCTAGGTTAAATAGCATAATCAGGTCTCCTGCCTGTTGGGTATTTATATCCCATTATGACAGAGTGTGGTAGAAGAAACAAATTTGGGTTCAAATCTAGCTGTTAGACTTACTGTGCAATTACCATGGGCAAGTTATTTGCTGTGTTTAAATCTAGATATCTGTTTCATAAAAATGGGATAACAAAAGTAATATTTGCCCCATAGAGGTGGGGTGAAGTCTAAATGAAACTGTTACAGGGTAGAATAGAGTGCAGGACCTGTAATGTAGTAAATGCTCAAGAAATGTTCATTCTCCTCTGCACAAATGTTATGTCTGGTATAAAATCGATGCACAGTAGGTGCTCAATAAATATTAACTGACTGATTATACTTACCTTTTTAAGTGTTGCTTTGCTTCTGGGATCCCAGCCATATCCTCTTTCAATAAGTATTTTTTAACTCCCAAAACATAATTTTCAATGTATTCCAACCAGTTCAACTGGCGCACGTCAAAGTTGAATACCTGAGAGGCAAGAGAGATTATAGATTGCCAGAATTGCAGTGCTGGACAGTCACTTTGTCCACTTGAGGTTTCTTCTACATAGATGAGTGACCTTCAATTTGGGAGACATAGGTTGAACCTCTCCAAAGGAGAGATTATTTGAGTCATTATTTCAAAGGTACTGATAATATGGATAACTATTTACATAGGAATATTTAAACATGGATCAAACACAAACACTTCACATTTCTTGTGAGGGAGATTTAAAGGAAATAGTATTACACAGACTGGTGAAAACTTATGGTTGGCTTAGTATATATTTCAGCTAACCGAGGAGTAATTATTTTTAAAAGTGATGGAATAATATGTTAGTGACCAAAACATAAATGATGCAACCTTCCTCTTAAATTTTGATGTTATCCCATTGTCCTACCATCCTTTCCTACAGCATTACCAGTTCATTATGCAGATTAAACTTTGGGAAGCAAAGCCTTAAGGAATAAGTTACCAGAATTTATATTTAAGAAGAGAGTGACTGGTAGTGAAAGAAAAAAGGAGTGATCACAACATGGGGGAGGAGTAGGGAAGAAGGAGAAGGAAGAGATTGATCTGTTTAGGGAGAGAAATTTTGCCACTTAGAAGACATATAGAGAGTGACAATAAAGAAAAAGGATTAAAAAAATTGTAAAGTATCTTTGAGGAAGAGAAAAGAAAAACACTTGCATAACCAAAAATCTATTTTTTTTTTGGTTTGTTATGGAAAAGCTGGAGTAAAGATTTGAACTGCATTCCATAGATTTTATTTTTTGCGTACTTTCTTTGAAAATGATGCTGAGCTGACACAGGATCATGAGGTGGCCCAGATTTATATGGATTACAAATGGAGATAGGATGAGTTAGGAAGAGAAACCTGATAGGTCATTCTTGAGCCATCCAGGGATCTTTTCAAAATCTCCATATAAAGGGCTTAATTGGAGAAAGAAAGGGAGGGAAATGATCTTCAAATATATTAGAAAAAATAGTTTTGATTGAATATAAAGAACTTAGGGCCCTCAAACTTGTTAGTAGAAAGAGTGTCAAGAAGATTCTGGTGTCATCTCTGGAAATATTTCAAGTATTAGGTATCCTTGGAGAGTTTGGTATGACCCTGTTATCAAATAAAAGATTGCATCAGTGAGTGGATTTGGTTCAATAGAGTTTTATTTCATGTATTTGGAGAGAATGGCCTGGAAAATGGACTTGTGCTAGCATTTAAAAAGTCTAATATTTATAAATCTTAGCAAGTGGAGGGTTTGTTTAAGGTGCTTTTGTCCTTCCAGTTGGGCACTCTTCTCTCTCCTTGGACATACAGCACTCTCAGATCACTTTTTGTCTATTAATCCCTTGACATTAAAAAAAAAAAAAAGAGCCTATCTTTTTTTTTTTTTTTTTTTTTTTTTTGAGACGGAGTCTTGCTCTGTCGCCCAGGCTGGAGTGCAGTGGCACAGTCTCGGCTCACTGCAAGCTCCGCCTCCCAGGTTCACGCCATTCTCCTGCCTCAGCCTCTCCGAGTAGCTGGGACTACAGGCGCCCGCCACCGCGCCCGGCTAATTTTTTGTATTTTTAGTAGAGACGGGGTTTCACTGTGGTCTCAATCTCCTGACCTCGTGATCCGCCCGCCTCGGCCTCCCTAAGTGCTGGGATTACAAGCGTGAGCCACCGCGCCCGGCCCGAGCCTATCTTTAGTGGAGAGTTTCTCTCACTTACAGTGAAGGAGAGTTGCTCGTTACTCTTAACTTACTGAACTGCTGGTGAGGCCTCACTAGGAAGGATTTTAATAGCTAAAAAGGCTTAATTCAAATAAATGATATTCCTAGAACAATATGATGTTCCTCTGAATGGCACAAAGTAGACATTCAGTAAATACTTGCTGAATACATTAGTGAATTATACAATTTTGATCAAATTAATTTAAATATTAATTTTGAAAACCCAAAAGTGTTTCTTTTTTGTTATACAACAATTTATTCTATTTAGTCTGTATATAAGGTTTACATGAATATGACCAAAGTAAACTCTTAGTTTCCTTTTTTCAGACAGCTAGTCTTTGATCGAGGCTTAGATGGTACCAAATAAAAGGCATACATTATCAAAACCAAAAAGCCAGTCACCACTAAAGGTCAAGTTTGTTCGCTTTAAAACGGCTACACCATTTTCTGAGAATCTCTTGGATTTAATTCATAAATTGCATCTTTCCTCCAGAGTCTATATTTAGCTCTGTTTCTCTTTAGGAAATATTACACTTCTAAAGAATGTAATTGAATTTGACGTCTTAAAGATTTAGTAGTTCTCTAGGGCTACTCGATTCTTTCTCCTTTATATGCAAATTAAATGTTATATTTTAATCACAGAAAACCATCTTAGAACTTGGAGGAAAGTAACTAAATATTATTATCCCTATTTAACATTCTGGGCATTCAGTAAACATTTAATAATGAGCCCTTTGCTGATTCATTGTGCATATTGCTTTTGGTTTATCCTCTCAACTTGCATGGAGAAACATGACAAGAAATAACTTTTTAAAAATCATAAATGGGCCGGGCGTGGTGGCTCATGCCTGTAATCCCAACACTTTGGGAGGTCGAGGCGGGCAGATCACCTGGGGTCAGGAGTTCAAGACCGGCCTGACCAATATCGTGATACCCCGTCTGTACTAAAAATACAAAAATTAGCTGGGCGTGGTGGCATGTGCCTGTAGTCCCAGCTACTTGGGAGGTTGAGACAGGAGATGCGCTTGAACCCGGGAGGCGGAGGTTGCAGTGAGCCGAGATCTCGCCACTGCACTCCAGCCTGGGCAACAGAACAAGACATGGTCTCAAAAAAAATAATAATAATAAAGTCATAAATGTATTTGCTTTAGATAACTTGTTCTAATTCATTCTTCCTTTTGAACCGAGTCCTATGAAACTATATTTTCCTTTTCACTTTGCTACCAGAAAGCTCAAGAACAAATTCACTGCTTAAATTAACTACAGCAACTTAATAGGATCTTGTAGATTTTGTATTGGCATTCTCTTTTTAAATTTTTAGCTGTGACTTCATATTCTGATTCATATTTTCCTTGGTTTTGCATTTTATTTTATTTCTATTTTGTTCTTTCATTATATGTATTTTTTGCAAGATACCTCAAACCTCTGTGAGATTTGGAGTATTAACAAAGAGAGCAGATGTGATTAGTGAGTTCCAGAGAGCTTCATAGACTTGTCCAAAAGCTGAATTGCTTTTTGAAAGAAATTCCATTATCACTTTGATTGGATATGGTTTTCATAGTATCATTAATATTGCTTAGTCATTCGTATAAGCAGAGGCTTTTATTTTTATACCGTTTAACATTTCTAAGTTTGATTTCAAAGTGGCCCTGTTCAGAATCCTGATTCCATATGGCAATTCAAACTGAATTTTGAGTCACACCAGAATTTGGCAATTACATTTAGTACTATTACTTTTGCTAAGATATTTTTGAGAGCATATGTTAAATCTACTGAAGCTTTGATTCTTTTTCATAAAATTTTGAAAGGTTAAAATAGTAAAATGTCAGAAATGAAACTAAGCTCATTACCTTTTGAGTTATTTAGGCAGGAAAATTCCATGGAGAAAATACATAAAGATAAGCCTACATAGAGTTTAAAGCCAAATTTTAAAAGAACGTACAATAGCTTGAATTTGTTTAATTGTTTTTGATTTATAAACTGGCTTAATCATCATTCATTTCAAACACTAGTGCTAGAAGAATTTTGTCTGTATGTGATATGTAAACATTTCTGAATAACTATTTCACGTCACTTTGAGAGGTAGCAATGATTTCAGATAAAATATCCCTCTAAATCTTGCCTTTTGTGCCTAATATAATATTTATTATATTTGACATGGATAATGCTTAGGAAGTAATTCTAGGGCTTGGATTTGAATCACACTCAGTAAGTTTGATATGTAGAAGTGAAACCCTTAGCTGGCAAGCAAGGTCAGTTGGCCATCTGATACATTTTTTTCTTTTTTTTTATTATTATACTTTAAGTTTTACGATACACGTGCACAACGTGCAGGTTTGTTACATATGTACACATGTGCCATGTTGGTGTGCTGCACCCATTAACTCGTCATTTACCATTAGGTATATCTCCTAATGCTATCCCTCCCCCCTCCCCCACCCCACAACAGTCCCTGGTGTGTGATGTTCCCCTTCCTGTGTCCATGTGTTCTCATTGTTCAATTCCCAACTATGAGTAAGAACATGTGGTGTTTGGTTTTTTGTCCTTGCAATAATTTGCTGAGAATGATGGTTTCCAGCTTTATCCGTGTCCCTACAAACAACATGAACTCATCATTTTTATGGCTGTATAGTATTCCATGGTGTATATGTGCCACATTTTCTTAATCCAGTCTATCATTGTTGGACATTTGGGTTGGTTCCAGGTCTTTGCTATTGTGAATAGTGCCGCAATAAACATACGTGTGCATGTGTCTTTATAGCAGCATGATTTATAATCCTTTGGGTATATACCCAGTAATGGGATTGCTGGGTCAAATGGTATTTCTAGTTCTAGATCCCTGAAGAATTGCCACACCGACTTCCACAATGGTTGAACTAGTTCGCACTCCCACCAACAGTGTAAAAGTGTTCCTATTTCTCCACATCCTCTCCAGCACCTGTTGTTTCCTGATTTTTTAATGATGGCCATTCTAACTGGTGTGAGATGGTATCTCATTGTGGTTTTGATTTGCATTTCTCTGATGGCCAGTGATGATGAGCATTTTTTCATGTGTTTTTTGGCTGCATAAATGTCTTCTTTTGAGAAGTGTCTGTTCATGTCCTTTGCCCACTTTTTGATGGGGTTGTTTGTTTTTTTTCTTGTAAATTTGTTTGAGTTCATTGTAGATTCTGGATATTAGCCATTTGTCAGATGAGTAGGTTGCAAAAATTTTCTCCCATTCTGTAGGTTGCCTGTTCACTCTGATGGTAGTTTCTTTTGCCGTGCAGAAGCTCTTTAGTTTAATTAGATCCCATTTGTCAATTTTGGCTTTTGTTGCCATTGCT